>NW_027496369.1:0-192352 GCF_021521415.1 Bidens hawaiensis | reverse complement strand
AAAGTAACTTTAGGTGGAAATAATTTGGATGGTACTATACCCATGACTATTGGGAGGTGTAAAAAAATGATAGGTTTGGACCTTCATGGAAATAAACTTACTGGAAGTGTACCCAAACAACTATTCGACATGTCCTCACTTTCTGAAGGACTAGATCTTAGTCAAAACACCTTGTCTGGAGTGCTTCCACAAGAGATTGGTAACCTGAAACACTTAGGATTACTTTATATTTCTGGGAATCGTTTCTCGGGTGAACTGCCAACAGGCTTAAGCAGCTGCATCAGCCTTCAAAAGCTAAACCTTTCTGGAAACTTTTTTTATGGATCAGTTCCGGTATCATATAGTTCATTGAAAGGCCTGGAATCGGTTGACTTGTCACGTAATAACCTTTCTGGGCACATTCCAACGTATTTGCAACAAATTCCCTTGAAGAATCTCGATCTTTCGTATAATAACTTTGAGGGTGAGGTACCTGTTAAAGGTGTTTTCGCCAACGCAAGCGCAACATCCGTCATTAAGAACACTAGACTTTGTGGGGGACTACCCGAGCTTCACCTACCCATCTGCATAACCAAAACAAGCGACTTCAAAAGACATACTAGAAAGCTTTCTGTTCGTGTTATTATAGCAATATCACTATCTTCCTCTGTTGCGGGTTTAGGTTTGTTATCATTTGTCTTGTTTTACTGTTGTATAAAAAATAAAAGAGATAAACCATCGGAATCAAGATTTGCTGAATCTTTTGAGAAGATATCATACGGAAGACTTTTCAAAGCAACCCAAGGGTTCTCTTCAAAAAATTTGATTGGAACTGGTAGCTTTGCTTCGGTTTACAAAGGAATTCTTGATGAGAATGGCTTGACTGTGGCAATCAAAGTACTAAACCTTCAACGTCGAGGAGGTTTCAAGAGTTTTATGGCTGAGTGTGAGGCCTTGAGAAATATCCGTCATCGCAACCTGGTGAAGGTTATAACTTCTTGTGCAAGTATCGATTTCCAAAGGAACGATTTCAAAGCTTTGGTGTACGATTTCATGCCAAATGGGAGTCTGGAGAGTTGGCTGTATTCAACAGACCATAAGTTAGATCCTGTTCAAAGAATCAATATCATCAAAGATGTGGCTTGTGCTCTTGAATATCTACACCATGGTTGTGGAAATGTTATTGTCCATTGTGATTTGAAGCCGAGCAACATATTATTGGATGCTGATATGGTTGCTCATGTTGGTGATTTTGGGCTCGCAAAAATAGTTCCCTTTAACATAGGTTCTAACGCAAACATGAGTAGCTCAAGTATCATAAGAGGCACCATTGGGTATGCACCTCCAGGTAATTTATGACTACTAGTCATTAATTAGATTGTTTGTTCTTATATTAATTAGTCATACTTACAATACAATTCACTCTCAATGAGTTGCAGAATATGGGCTTGGAAATGAAGTGTCAACTAGTGGTGACATATATAGTTTTGGGATCCTATTGTTAGAGATGTTGACAGGGAAAAAACCTGTTGATCCAATGTTTGAAGGAGGGCTAGGCCTGCATTCATATGCCATGAGTGCCTTAGCTGATGGCTCGGTGCTTCATATTTTGGATCCAGTGCTTCTAAATGAGGATGTCTATAAAGATGGTTTAGTTTCACTGTTAAAAATCGGGGTACAATGCTCTTATGAGTCTCCACAAGATCGGATGGATATTGGGACTGCTGTTCACAAGATCTTTGCGATAACAATATAACTAGATCTTGATTTGTTAAAACACCCCCAATGTAGGTGGTGCAACCCAAAAGTCTAGCTAGTTTGTGGTTATATATTTGTGTATGTTAATATTGTATTGAATTGATGTTTGGGCGTCTGTGCAAACATTACTTTCTTATATCTTTTGTTATATATAGTATATCGGAACATAATCACAAGATCTACACCATGATCATAATTTTGTGTGTATCCAGTCTAATATCTTTTAGAGTCATCGATCCTTAGACTATGGTGCATGGATCCGGGATTCAGTACTTTATGTAATATTGCGAATAACTAGTGCCTGATCTATTAGACGAATTAGTTGTTGCTTGCCATCTTCTCTGCCTTTTTATTTTTTTAACGGACAGTGCTCTACTTGTATCTAATTTTGTCATAAGTGTTTTATATTAATTAATATATAATCTGGAACGATTATATATAGAAGGTTTTCTTGCCTTTTGTTTTAAAATTACACAATAAATCAAAGGAATACATGATAACAATAACTAATTTTAATTATGATATTTTCTTGTTGAAACTAGTTTTAAGAACCGTTTAATCACAAAAATACTTTTAGGTGAGTTACAAACACAATATCTCCAAGAACCAACACAGGCTTTTATGCAAACAGTTGGTGCATGACTATTGTTGCAGAAGACTCAATTCATTGGGCCGGAAATGAAGATCATCAGGATATTGAGCTAACGACTTCCTGGATCAGTTCCGTCTGAGTATGAGCTCAGTTATAGTCTTATCTTTTCCCCATGTAAATCTTGTTACAGACTGTTTGGCAATTTATTTTATTTTTATGCAAGCATTTTTTTTCTATTTTATTTCATTCAGTTGAACTTTTAAGCAGTTTTTGAAGTAGTACATTTTCTCTAGTTTGTAGCATGGGGGGATAGCGGCGCAGCTTGTTGCTCGCTTACCCATTATCCAGATGTTGTTTGGTTTGTGTTAATTGTTAATAAAAAGTCTAATGGAAGTATTCAAGGTCTTACAATGATTAAAACCATATATGTATATACAATGAGATACGCATCAGTGACTAAAAAGAAAACAACAATCATGTGGAAGAATAAACTACAACCAGGAAAGTGAAAGTATGTAAAGGTGAGCAGAATTTTATGGACCTCACAAAGCCCAAATTACAGCTAATCGGTTATGCTTGGGTTCCATCTTTCAAGAATATTCGGTCTCGGACCAGTCATTAGTCTTGAGCCAAGTTAAACCGGCTTCATAAAGCAAAATATTTAATTTGAATAAGAGCACAATCAAATACTTGTTCAAATGAGAAATAGACACACCAGAATAACAAGAAATTAAGAATAACCCAATAACAATAATAATATAGGATATACATTCAAGACTGTATTAATATATAAACTAAACTTATTAATATTTATATTAAGTATAGGGGTCTTATTGTAATTATTGTATTTAATAGGGTTAATATGTAATTACTTAGTCTATAAATAGGGATGATGTCAGACAAATTAACAACTAACGTATTCAGTATTCATCATCGAATGTTCAGTATTTGTTATTCAAGAATCTGTTTGAGTGTATCATTTTGTTCTAATTGAATCGTCAATTGTGTGAATTGATCTCTGAATACTAATAGTGGCATCAGAGCCAAGGGTTTTAATCGATTTGGGTATTCTATTTGTGAACGTCCCAGGTTTTAATCGATCAATTGGGAATCTGTGTGATTAATTGAATCGATCAAGGGAAACAAAAGGAGGGTGCGATCAAACTGTTGTTTGTTCTAGAAACTGATCGATCAAACAAGAGCCTATTTGAAATTGATTAAGAATTTGATCAATTGGGTTATTGTTTTTCCAAAAGAAATTGATTTGATAGGCCCTGTAACTGTCGATCATAAAGTAATTGATATCCAGAAAACACAAAGAGTAAGCAATCTGATTGACAATTAGTCAATTGATTGTTTGAATCAGAATTCGTTTTTTGTAATCAGGAATCAATCTGAGTTGTTCGCATAATCAATCTGGTTCTTGATCAGTTTGTGATTCTTGAAGGTTTTATACTTATTGGATATAAATTCAAGTACACAATCATATTGTATTGGTTGTTTAATCCGGTTACAGAATCAAGAGATTTTGTGGGATTGTTTAGAAACAACTCTATTTGGGACAATTCAGGCCCTACACAAAGTATTGTGTTTTTGGTTAAAAATGAGTTCGGTTCGTTTTGATTATTTAACAGTTGGGTTTGTTTCACTTTTTTACCCAATAAAACAGTATACCGTTTGTGTTTTGAATAGTCGGTTTAGGCAACGGATAAACCTGTGTACTGTTGTTGGTTGAGAGAAACAGTTGATTTTGGCTTGCCTTGTTAAACCCGTGTACTATTCTCGGTTTGAAAAAAAAAACGGTTGTTTTTAGTGTTTTGAATAGTCGGCTTAGGCAACGGATAAACCCGTGTACTGTTGTTGGTTGAGACAAACAGTTGGTTTTGGCTTGCCTTGTTAAACCCATGTACTATTCATCTCGTTTTTAAGGAAAACGGTTGTTTTTAGTGTTTAGAATAGTCGGCTTAGGCAACGGATAAACCCGTGTACTGTTGTTGGTTGAGACAAACAGTTGGTTTTGGCTTGCCTTGTTAAACCCGTGTACTATTCTTGGTAGAAAACGGGTTGGTTTTGATTTACATTGTGATCGGAAAACTCGAGTACCGTTGTTGAAATAGTTGGTTTCAAAAAACCCGTTCACTATTTCTGGGATTAACCGTTGGTTTGTTTATAACCCGAAACTGTTTAGATTAAAGTTGACAACAAATTTTTTCTAAATTTGTAATAGTCAATTTATCAAGATTGGGAAAAAGAAAACTCGTAGAATGGTCAAGTCCAAGGATAAAGAAGTTGTGACTTCAAAGGAAGGAGGGACATCAATGAGTTTTCAATGCCCTGTGTTAAACTCCACAAATTACAGCATTTGGGCTATAAAGATCAGATCGATCTTTAACGTCCATGGAATTTGGGAAGCAATCGAACCAAAAGAGGGCAGTGAAGTTGATGAGAAAAAAGATAATACTGCAATTGCATTACTATTCCAAGCGATTCCAGAAAACATGGTATTGCAAATTGCTAATTTTACTTCGGCTAAAGAAATTTGGGACGCATTAAAGGTTCGACATGTTGGAGTTGACAGAGTTAAAGAAGCGCGTTTAGAAACACTCGAGTCAGATTTTGAGTCTCTAAAAATGGGTGTTGACTAGTCGCTTGATGTGTATGCCGAGAAAATAAGTGAGATTGCATCACAGGCGAGCAATCTTGGGCATACCATGAATGATAGGAAACTGGTCCGAAAGCTACTCAGTTCTGTGCCAGAAAAATTCATACAGATTGTTGCTGCGATCGAGCAGTTTGAGGATCTTGGTGCAATGCCATTCCAAGAAGCCGTTGGAAGGTTAAAGGCTTTCGAGGAACACACCAAGAAGAAAAACAAGGAGGTAGACATGCATGACAAACTTCTGTTCACTAAAGAAGATGGGAAAAAGAGGGTAAATGTCACACCCTCAAAATCCACTAACGGAGTTTTACCGTCAGAGGGTGTGAACTAACAGGATCGGAATCATTAGTTATAATCAAACCATAAATAAAGTTTTCAAACCACGAAAACATTTAAGTGTAAATAAATGCGGAAGCGTAAAACCTTTAACCAAAAGTTGCGTCACGCAGGACGACTTATAAACCCAAATAATAATAGTTTAAAACAAGTTTGCATAAACAATAGCGTTCAAAGTAATGCATGATCCAATACCGCGCGCCCGCCTCGGCTACCTGAGAATAACATACTAAAAGTGTCAACACGGGGTTGGTGAGTTCACAAGTTTATATCAATAAAGCGCTTACGTTTGCGTTTTGCGTTTTGCGTTTTGCGTTACTAGATAGTGTTAAATCAATTATACATCTATAGGTAGCTAGCCTATAAAGCAAGTATTACTAAGTGTTCGACACCGAAGCTGACTGTTTATCATGTGCCTTGCCACCAGGTCTATCCCGACCATGGTAATGTGTTAGCCAAAATTACACCCACTCGACCTCCAGTCGAGCTTAGCGTTGGGTGGGGTTTGTTAAACCCAGTAGTACTACTCAACAGTGACTCGCTATTATCCAATACTAAACGGTTCGATGTGTGAAGGACTTCAGTTATTTCGTTTGCCACTTAGCCTTTACAAGTGATATATAATAAATAACAAAATCTAAAGCGTTTCGGAGTATGTATTCTCCCCCAAGTGAAAAGCGTTTTAAAAGAGTTAAAAGGGGAACATGAAACTCACTGTTTGCGAAGAATTCCAAAAACAAGTCACCCAAGTGATGCGCGTCACAGAAAACCCTCACTAGCGTTCTAAAACAACAAGGAGATTTTCTAAGTGTTGGAACTATTATCGAGTCTCTAGACTCGGCACATAATATCTATGCACAAGATACGTTTCGTGTTTCGTTTGTGAATTGTGTGTGTCTCAACAAACACATTTGTGATACGTTACATGTGTGAACAACTATTAACGTGTCAAGTATTAATAGTGTACATTTCTAGCAATTATTCCCCGCAAGGGCAATTTGGTCAAAACATAACAATTATCTAGCAATTAGCACGTTTCATGTATTTTCACAAAGTTCAGCAGCTAGTTTCATCAAGACAGAATTCTACTTGAAAGATTACTCTGTTCAACAGATCATAGCATCTCAATTAATTCACCAAAAATCGTCACAAAATCATACATGAGTTAGGTTTCCAGAACATATTTTATTGTATTTTTATTCCACATAGATTTCTCACAAAGATCAAAACATTACAGCAAACTCACAGCAGTCAAAATCATGCGCAACAGAATGTTATTTGTTATTCCCGTTAAATGAAAAATCCAATTAATGCAAGACCAATTGGGTTAGGTTCTTCACTCAACAAGTTAGCTTCCAGAAGTGGAACCAACCCATTTGGTCTTGTAGTCCATGAGATATGATAATTACAAAAACAATCTAACAGCAGGTCTCACAATTCAGATTTGCACTTCAGTTTTGTAAAATAATAAAAGTTAACTTTTACTCGTCCAAAAATTACAATTTTAGACTTTATAGAAACTAGACTCAACATAGTACCCTGTAGTGTTAACAAAATCGACCAATTTCCACATTAACATTTAGTTACAGTTGTCTAAACATAACTTACAATCTGTCCAGTACCTGTTTTGACCTTTAATCACATTTAAATCGTTTGAGCAACCAAAACACCTCCAAATTAGGCGTGGTTGGGTTTTCTGAAAACTAGACTCAGAGTACTACCTCTTAGACTCATAAATAGCTCAGTTTGGTTTTATATTTAACAAGTTACATGTCGTTCAAGTTTAACTATCTCTGCTGTCAAAACTCAGCAAGCACAAACAATCGTCTAACATGCATCCTAAGCATACGACATAACTCCAACATGCAATAAACATCATTAACCATAAAAATCAGTAGTAACCCTCTAGGGTTTACAAACAATCAATGATTTAACAATCTTTCACCGTTCAAAATCACATACGATCATCTAAATCAATAACCAAAGCATAATCAATCATCATCTAGCATAAATCAACCCTAGTTCATCTTATTCATCAATTTCGTGACTTAGGGTTTTAGATTAACCCATTCAAAATCAAAATTAAACATAAAGGATGCATAGAATAGTTGTTTATACCTTCCTAGCACCTTAATTCTTCAATAAACTTGAACAATTCTTGTATGTATGTGTGTGTATGATTGACGGCAGCCAAGAGAGCAAGGGGGGGGGGGGGGGGCGATCGGGTTGTGTGGGGAGAGGGAAAGAGTTAGGGTTTTGTTATTATTAATAATAATATGTTACATCAAGGCCCCTCAACTTCTAATTAATACTTTTCTTGCCTAAAGTAACTTGTTTGCATCTTGAGTTAACGTTTTATACAATATTATCAAATAACACATAAGCCTAACACATAATTATCACATAATTATTGTTTGGATGTTTTTCGTTTATTCACCAATGATTTGCGTCAACTCGTTTGCGTTTCGGTGCAATCCCAAAAGACTACATATGTAGTGATTGTCAAGCCTCATTTAAAACCCTAGTTTAAATGTATTGAGATGTGCGTTATAGATCAAGTGATCTTAAGTTTGAATTGACGGAGTTTGCATTAACGGAGTTAACCTGAAATTGACGAGTGTCATATCATTCCCATGTTAAAGAATTTTCGTCATGAAAATTTGAGTCAAGTCGCGATGGGTGTCTGAAAAAGCAAGAAAAATTTTCAGTTTGTCATATCATCTCCTAGTAGAAAGAAATTTCGTCCCGAAATTTAATTCATACCTCTGGTGAATTCTGACTGTTTGACGGGTTTCGCGGTTTTCTGTGTTTGGTCAATCCTTCAAAAAGGTGAGTATACTTTTTCATCATATGATCCTCGTGTTCCCACGTGAACTCCGGTCCACGTCTCGAGTTCCAACGAACCTTAACGATTGGAATCTTGCTGTGCTTGAGTGTTTTGGTTTCCCAATCCAAAACTTCGACTGGTTCTTCAATGAAGCATAGTTGTTCATCAACTTGCAATTCGTCCAAAGGGACTGATTGGGTTTCATCGGATAGGCATTTCTTCAAGTTGGATACATGGAATACATTGTGTACGCCACTGAGTTCTGTTGGTAAATCTAGTCGGTACGCCATCGGACCAATGCGCTCAGTTATCCGGTAGGGACCAACGTATCGTGGGTTGAGTTTGTTTCGCTTCCCGAAGCGAACCACACCTTTCCAAGGTGAGACTTTGAGTAATACTTGGTCATTCACTTGAAATTCAAGAGGCTTTCAACGCTTGTCGGCGTAACTCTTTTGGCGATCTCGTGCTGCTGCCATACGGTTGCGGATTTGAACAATCTTTTCAGAGTTTCAAGTACTAGTTCTGGACCAGTGATTTGGCTATCACCCACCTCTGCCCAGCAGAGAGGTGATTGACACTTCCGTCCGTACAACGCTTCAAACGGCGCTGCCTTAATGCTTGCGTGGTAGCTGTTATTATACGAAAACTCTACCAAGGGTAAGTGAGGTTCCTAACTTTTTTCGAAATCCAACACGCATGCGCGCAACATGTCCTCCAAGGTCTGAATAGTGCGCTCACTTTGCCCATCCGTCTGAGGATGGTAGGCTGAGCTCATATCAAGGCGGGTGCCTAGTGCACTCTGTAGTGACTTTTAAAAGTGTGAAGTGAAACGGGAATCTCGATCAGATATGATTGAGACAGGCACTCCGTGTCTAGACACTACTTCTTTCATGTAGATGCGAGTCAGTCTTTCCATTTTGTCCGATTCCTTGATTGCTAAGAAGTGTGCAGACTTAGTCAACTGGTCAACGATCACCCAGATGTTATCGCATCCCGTCGGTGTTTTGGGTAATCCCGTGATGAAATCCATTGAAATGTGTTCCCATTTCCACGTTGGAAGTTCTGGTTGCTGTAACAGACCAGATGGTTTCTGATATTCTATTTTGACTCTTGCACAAGTCAAGCATTTGCTCACGTAGGTGGCAATGTCGGCTTTCATGTTTGGCCACCAGTAAAGTGCCTTTAAGTCATGGTACATTTTATCTGAGCCAGGATGGATGGAATATCGGGACTTGTGTGCTTCGTCCATCACTAGAGTTCTCAACTCTCCGTATTGCGGAACCCAAATCCGGTTTTCGAAATATCGGACCCCGTCCGATTTGGTTTCAAGTTGCTTGTTCATGCCCCGCATGAGTTCTGATGGAAGATTATCATCCTTCAAGGCTTCGAGTTGCGCATCGCGAATCTGATCGGGTAAGTTGGCGTGAATCGTGAGTTGTAATGCTCGCACTCGCCTAGGTTTATCAGTTTCTTTTCTGCTGAGAGCGTCGGCCACTACATTGGCCTTGCCAGGGTGGTACTTGATTGCACAATCATAATCCTTAAGCAGCTCGACCCAACGACGCTGTCGCATGTTCATCTCCTTCTGATCGTAGATATGTTGGAGACTCTTGTGGTCGGTGTAAATGGTAAACTTGGTACCGTACAAGTAATGCCTCCATATCTTAAGAGCAAACACCACAGCTCCGAGTTCCAAGTCATGGGTCGTGTAATTCTTCTCGTGAATCCGTAGTTGTCGAGAGGCATAGGCTATAACCTTCTCAAGTTGCATCAGCACGCAACCGAGACCTTGTATCGATGCGTCATAATGTACCTTAAAATTTTCTGTTCCCTCGGGAAGGGCTAGGATAGGGGCGCTACAGAGTTTGATTTTCAACAGTTGGAAAGCGGATTCTTGCGCGTCACCCCAATTGTACTTAGTACCCTTGTGAGTCAAAGCGGTGAGGGGTTGAGCAATCTTTGAAAATCCCTCGATGAAACGTCGGTAGTAGCCGGCCAGTCCTAAGAATTGTCGCACCTCGGTCGGAGTCTTAGGTGCTTCTCAGTTTTTGATGGCCTCTACTTTACCAGGATCGACATGGATACCATTCTCGTTAATCACATGTCCTAAGAAGTGAACCTCGCGAAGCCAAAATTCGCATTTCGAGAGTTTAGCGTACAGTTGTTCCTTCTTTAGCAATTCTCGGATCAATCTCAGGTGTTCTTCATGGTCAGTATTGTTCTTGGAGTAGACGAGGATATCATCAATAAAAACAATCACAAACTTGTCGAGGTACGCCTTGCATACTCGATTCATGAGATCCATAAATACGGCTGGTGCGTTGGTTAAGCCAAAAGGCATAACTGAAAACTCGTAGTGACCATACCGAGTTCTGAATGCCGTCTTTGAAATGTCTTCTTCGCGCACTCATAATTGATGGTAACCAGATCTCAGATCGATCTTCAAGTAGTAACTCGATCCTTAAAGTTGGTCGAACAGATCATCAATTCGGGGTGAGGGATAACGGTTCTTGATCGTCACCTTGTTCAGCCCTCGGTAGTCGATGCACATGCGGAAAGTCCCGTTCTTCTTTCGGACAAATAAGACAGGGGCTCCCCATAGCGATGAGCTAGGTCGGATTAAACCTTTATCCAACAAATCTTGCAGTTGAGTGGACAACTCTTGAAGCTCTGCCGGTGCGAGCCGATACGGGGCTCGGGCTATGGGTGCTGCACCGGGGGTCAATTCGATTTGGAACTCGACTTGTCGAATCGGAGGGAGTCCAGGCAAATCATCCGGGAAAACTTCCGGAAAATCTCGCACAATCGGTATGTCTTCGATTTGCTCCTCCTCCGCGGTTTCTCAACCATATGGGCTAAAATTGCCGGATGACCCTTTCGTAGGTATTTCTGCTCCTTCATGAGGGTGATGACGCTGGTGGTCATGCCGCTTTTCTCGCCCTGGATCGAAATGATCTCGCCGGAAGGGGTAGTGATGTGGACTATCTTGTCGTGACATATAATCTCTGCACGGTTCTCGGATAACCAGTCCATGCCGACAACGACATCGAAACTACCAAGTGTAAAAGGTATGAGGTCGATATCAAAAGTATGACCCGACATTTTCAACTTACATCCCGCAAGTACATGAGTTGTTTCTATAGACTTACCGTCAGCTAATTCAACAGGAAACTTAGCATCTAACGGGGTTGGAGTTAAGTCTAAGAGTTTACTAAAGGCTTTCGACACAAAACTCCTATCAGCTCCAGTGTCAAACAAAACAGAAGCAAAATAGTCGTTTACAGGAAACTTACCGGTCACCACATACGGGTCGCTGCGGGCTTGGCCCGACCCAATGACGAAAGCTCTACCTTTACCATTGCTTCCGCCACTGCTGCTGCCTCCATTGTTCTCATTCTGCTTTAGCTTGGGGCAATACTTCCTGAAATGACCCTCTTGACCACACTAGAAACATCCTTTAGTCGCCATGGGTGGTTTAGGAGCACCCTTTGCCGCTAGGTCTCCCCTAGATTCTTTGGCCTGATGGCCCATTTTTCCGCATCTCAGACACTTGACACGGTCACACGGGCCAGCATGGTGATAGTTGCACCTGTTGCATTTCGGGTGTTTCCCAGCATAGCCGCTCGAACCCTGCCCGCCACCGTTTTTATTGTTGGGACCCTGATTGTTGAAGCTCCGAGTGAGTTCGGGCTTACGGTAGTGTTGTTGCTGTGGGGGGTTCGATGATGAGGACCTGGTGTTGTCAAATTTCCTCTTTCCATTACTCGGGTTCCTCCTCAGGTGCTTCCTTAGGTTCTTCTTCGGGTTCTGCTGCATTCTGAGCAATTTGCATCTGTAAGACATCGCAACGCTCTTGAGCTATCTCTGTCCGGGTCCTTGCCACATGGAGTTGCTCTTGCAAATCGATTATCTCTGCTTGCATTTTTCTCATAATCTTCATCTGTTGATCACTAGCATCTTGCATTCCCTTCATAGTCATCTTCAGGCGGGAAATTTCCTCCCTAGCCTCGGTTCCATCTCTTATCAATCCGGGAATGTCCGCTCTCGCCGAGCGCATAAAACCTACGTCACGCTCTAAACAAGAGACAACAGCTGCGAGAACTCGCTCCATTGGTTCGGTTATGAGTGGTAGAGTGTTGGGGTAAGCAGGACGACTCGGGTGGGGTAGCGGGGGAACTTGTTCGCGATAAACCATACGCCTGATCAGACTCGGGTACCAATCCCAGCTAACATTGTCGTCGTACATGCCTCCAGACAGGCGATACCTCTTCGGGGCAGGGGCTTCTAGTTCCGGTTCTACTCGGGGTGGCGATGAGGTAGGTAACTGCGGTTCCTTTCCATGAGCATGAGTCATCTGGTCAGATGATGATGATGGCAGCGTCGACATCCCTACAGGTAAGTCGTGTATACGCGCGTATGAGTGAATGAGGTAAAGAGATAAGATAACGAGAGACTAAGCAAAATATATATGCAATGCGTATATAGTCTAGTATGCATGCAATTTCTAGTTCGCTATAACCAATGGCTCTGATACCAATCTGTCACACCCTCAAAATCCACTAACGGAGTTTTACCGTCAGAGGGTGTGAACTAACAGGATCGGAATCATTAGTTATAATCAAGCCATAAATAAAGTTTTCAAACCACGAAAACATTTAAGTGTAAATAAATGCGGAAGCGTAAAACCTTTAACCAAAAGTTGCGTCACGCAGGACAACTTATAAACCCAAATAATAATAGTTTAAAACAAGTTTGCATAAACAATAGCGTTCAAAGTAATGCATGATCCTATACCGCGCGCCCGCCTCGGCTACCTGAGAATAACATACTAAAAGTGTCAACACGGGGTTGGTGAGTTCACAAGTTTATATCAATAAAGCGTTTACGTTTGCGTTTTGCGTTTTGCGTTTTGCGTTACCAGATAGTGTTAAATCAATTATACATCTATAGGTAGCTAGCCTATAAAGCAAGTATTACTAAGTGTTCGACACCGAAGCTGACTGTTTATCATGTGCCTTGCCACCAGGTCTATCCCGACCATGGTAATGTGTTAGCCAAAATTACACCCACTCGACCTCCAGTCGAGCTTAGCGTTGGGTGGGGTTTGTTAAACCCATTAGTACTACTCAACAGTGACTCGCTATTATCGAATACTAAACGGTTCGATGTGTGAAGGACTTCAGTTATTTCGTTTGCCACTTAGCCTTTACAAGTGATATATAATAAATAACAAAATCTAAAGCGTTTCGGAGTATGTATTCTCCCCCAAGTGAAAAGCGTTTTAAAAGAGTTAAAAGGGGAACATGAAACTCACTGTTTGCGAAGAATTCCAAAAACAAGTCACCCAAGTGATGCGCGTCACAGAAAACCCTCACTAGCGTTCTAAAACAACAAGGAGATTTTCTAAGTGTTGGAACTATTATCGAGTCTCTAGACTCGGCACATAATATCTATGCACAAGATACGTTTCGTGTTTCGTTTGTGAATTGTGTGTGTCTCAACAAACACATTTGTGATACGTTACATGTGTGAACAACTATTTACGTGTCAAGTATTAATAGTGTACATTTCTAGCAATTATTTCCCGCAAGGGCAATTTGGTCAAAACATAACAATTATCTAGCAATTAGCACGTTTCATGTATTTTCACAAAGTTCAGCAGCTAGTTTCATCAAGACAGAATTCTACTTGAAAGATTACTCTGTTCAACAGATCATAGCATCTCAATTAATTCACCAAAAATCGTCACAAAATCATACATGAGTTAGGTTTCCAGAACATATTTTATTGTATTTTTATTCCACAGAGATTTCTCACAAAGATCAAAACATTACAGCGAACTCACAGCAGTCAAAATCATGCGCAACAGAATGTTATTTGTTATTCCCGTTAAATGAAAAATCCAATTAATACAAGACCAATTGGGTTAGGTTCTTAACTCAACAAGTTAGCTTCCAGAAGTGGAACCAACCCATTTGGTCTTGTAGTCCATGAGATATGATAATTACAAAAATAACCTAACAGCAGGTCTCACAATTCAGATTTGCACTTCAGTTTTGTAAAATAATAAAAGTTAACTTTTACTCGTCCAAAAATTACAATTTTGGACTTTATAGAAACTAGACTCAACATAGTACCCTGTAGTATTAACAAAATTGACCAATTTCCACATTAACATTTAGTTACAGTTGTCTAAACATAACTTACAATCTGTCCAGTACCAGTTTTGACCTTTAATCACATTTAAATCGTTTGAGCAACCAAAACACCTCCAAATTAGGCGTGGTTGGGTTTTCTGAAAACTAGACTCAGAGTACTACCTCTTAGACTCATAAATAGCTCAGTTTGGTTTTATATTTAACAAGTTACATGTCGTTCAAGTTTAACTATCTCTGCTGTCAAAACTCAGCAAGCACAAACAATCGTCAAACATGCATCCTAAGCATACGACATAACTCCAACATGCAATAAACATCATTAACCATAAAAATCAGTAGTAACCCTCTAGGGTTTACAAACAATCAATGATTTAACAATCTTTCACCGTTCAAAATCACATACGATCATCTAAATCAATAACCAAAGCATAATCAATCATCATCTAGCATAAATCAACCCTAGTTCATCTTATTCATCAATTTCATGACTTAGGGTTTTAGATTAACCCATTCAAAATCAAAATTAAACATAAAGGATGCATAGAATAGTTGTTTATACCTTCCTAGCACCTTAATTCTTCAATAAACTTGAACAATTCTTGTATGTATGTGTGTGTATGATTGACGGCAGCCAAGAGAGCAAGGGGGGGGGGGATCGGGTTGTGTGGGGAGAGGGAAAGAGTTAGGGTTTTGTTATTATTAATAATAATATATTACATCAAGGCCCCTCAACTTCTAATTAATACTTTTCTTGCCTAAAGTAACTTGTTTGCATCTTGAGTTAACGTTTTATACAATATTATCAAATAACACATAAGCCTAACACTTAATTATCACATAATTATTGTTTGGATGTTTTTCGTTTATTCACCAATGATTTGCGTCAACTCGTTTGCGTTTCGGTGCAATCCCGAAAGACTACATATGTAGTGATTGTCAAGCGTCATTTAAAACCCTAGTTTAAATGTACTGAGATGTGCGTTATAGATCAAGTGATCTTAAGTTTGAATTGACGGAGTTTGGATTAACGGAGTTAACCTGAAATTGACGAGTGTCACAGTAAAGGAACAAAAGTGTGAACATTGCGGTCATAAAAGTTCAAAGCAAGGAAACAAAGAAGGTGGTTGATGACCGTCGTTTGAGTCAATCAAAAACCTAATTATTCTAAATAGTTAGAGCAAGTAGGGTATCGTATCACAAGGAGTATGTGGTCAGTGCAATTCGTGTACAGACTTAATATTATGAAGTGAATGGTTTTAGTGCTGATCACACAAGCAATTAAAGTGAGTTTATATAACTAAGCAACGAACGAACAAGCGAGTTGTAAACAATTAACAAAGCAAATCACACCCGGGAATTCAAGTAAGCAACCAAACAATATCTCATGCAACCTAACAGATTGATTATCAACGATTAACTGAAAACTGGTCAACCAGACAAAACCTTAGACGTCAACAATTACTTTACACACGGCACTGGTTATCAAACAGTCCTTGCCAGTGTGACTCAGTTAAGGGTAATTGTACGTTTTATCATATTCAATCTAACCAAACAGTTATATGACTAATTATCTAGCAACTGGTAACAGATCGTTCAGACCAACGTAAACCTAAACCGACCGAACACAAAGAAATACTAAATATCAATAATCATATATCAATAATCAATAACAAAACATAAGTATTCTTAATCACATGAGAAAAACTATAAATGGTTACAAACTATACATCCCGGGTGCGATTCTAGGAGATTAGCCGAGCCTAGACATCATCAAATCTTCGATACAGATGATAGGGATCATGCGGGAGGTCTTGACACGAGCTAGGATAATGGAAATCGCCTATAGGACTACTGGAAATCGCCTTTGGTTCGTAAAAACGGAGTTAGGGTTCTCTTGAATGAAAAATATAATTTAACCCTAAATTCCCGTCTGAGCATCCCATCGCGATACGCGATGGGGTATTCAACGGTCCATCGCGATACGAAAGTCAACGAACAAATTAAACCCATAGCGATACGCTATGGTCCTTCAGCCAAGCCAATCGCGTATCGCGATGGGCCGTGTCATCAGCAAACTTCTTACGTTGTCTACTTTCGCGTGCTGGACATCCCGGGTCTTCATACCGTGTCACCACAGGTCCAAATTATGCACTTAATGCTTGTGACCTGAAATCTAATAATACACGGATGAAGTATCGATAGTTCTAGAATAAACAGTTAAAGCTAAACAACAAACGAGCTAAAACATATACAAATTAACCGACCATCACATTCCCACACTTATCTTTTGCTTGCCCTCAAGCAAAACTCTAAAGCAAATATCGACCTCCATCATAGGTATGTAGATTATCGCCATTAATACTAGTAAGGTTTAAGGCCATACCCAGTTTCCCAGACTGACACTGTTTTTAGATTGACATCTCACAAATACGGTTAAATGCTATAATAAAAACAATAGAGCTGCCCAAATAGGTGTACTTTGTTTCCGGTTAAGGTACACATGCTCATACCACTCGTAATATAACATCTCTCCTCTCGGTTTAATATATGGACTAGCAAAAGATGTGCCAGTATCACCCAGCTCTCAATATCACTCATAGGTACATATTAATCCATCAAGCTTCTTTGGCACAAATGCAAATCAAGAGATCATAAAAAGGGTTGTAACGGGGCTAGGTGTAAGGGTATGGAAGAGAAATATTTAAGTAGCTCAAACGATCCGACCAGGCTTATTACAAAACATCTAAATAAACGAAACTAATGTACAACTAACTGACTGATTATATACATCTAAATAAATAAACTATCAACATCCTGATTTCACAAAAATTTTTTTTGACATAAACGACTTCAGCGAACTACAGAATACATAACTGAATATAAACAGACATCTTTTTGTCTTTTTCTCAATTTTTTTATTATTATTTCTATTTTTTTAAGCATAATAATGTGATGCTTAACAATGGAACAAATACAAAAACAATTACAAAAACAAATACAATTACAGTTACAAATAAACCTAGTAAGCCGGATCGTCTCGTAACATAATGTTGGGGTTAAACAAACGAAAAATAAGTCCAAGAAATGTTTTCTAAGGGACCCAACCCCCCGCCCCTCACATTACCCACGCTCATATGTATAATGTATGAGGCCCACCCCCCCCCAGTACCCACACTCTCGCTCATCCAGACGAGGCTTAACCTAATTGCCTCTATCACTTTTGCATTTTGCCAACTACGATCCCGTAATCCATGAACATCAGTGGAAGCACTCAAATGACATGTGTGTACTATATATTATATGTGTATTATATATATTTGGGTCAACTCACACACGTACCGGAGGAATAGGGTTGACGATATAAACATGTGTACATGTCCCCATGACTCGTTATCCCCGCCTAAACGACCCCATTTTCAACTTCTCGTAATAAAAACATTTGTGAGCAAGACTAATGAGACGCTGAAAAACCAACCATGACCAGAAACCTATGACTTGGCATTAATGGCAATAATTAACAGTTAACAACTTTGGTTTCTGAACACTCTTCGAGGTACTATCGGGCTAAAAATTTTCAAAATTCCCCCCATCCCCACACTTTAGGTTGACAATGTCCTCAATGTTAACAAAAATGATAAAACGATTAATGAACATTTGAGGGACGGGGTTGAAATTGACTTTTTGATTATTAAGCAATTTTAAAATTTCGGGGCTCATGTGTGGCGGTTCTACTAACAATTATACAATTACACTTTTAACATTTTAAAGTAATAAAAAATAAATAAATTATGAAACTGAAATCACCTGATATCAACGTGACTGGAAAAGGACCAGTCGGCTCGTGAACTCTCATAAACACTCGTATACTCTCGTGTCATCCAATTACCAAACTGACAATCGAACCTGCAAAATCTCGAGACGTGTAGAAGCAAGCTTTTCACAAGTGTAAGACATAAGTCTTTTAAGAGTTAAGAAAATGTGTATTTATTTATTTTATTAAATAATTACCGAGACAAATTAAGTCATTTCATAAGAAATTATGTCAAGTTAGTTAAAAAAACGTTAAAAGACCTAACTCACTTTCGTAGGAATCACGATTGCATTTAGCGTATGCAATAAGCCCTGTAAACCCCTCGGTAGCCCGGGAGGACGAGTGGGGTCTCGTGAGGGTTTATAGTGAACGAAACCCACAAAGTTCGATTACAACAAAATATACAAATAAAATCAAACACAGTAGCAATCGAAAGATATATGAACATATAAGCCCAACCAGTTACCCAAACATGATACCCCAAAATATAATATAATATAATATAATATAATATAATATAATATAATATAATATAATATAATATAATATAATATAATATAATATAATATAATATAATATAATATAATATAATATAATATAATATAATATAATATAATATAGACCATGATACTAATAAAAACAAAATAAAGTGAAAAAGGTAACCAAAAAGCTACTGTACTGGCGGATCATCAGCTGCCTCATCCTGCGGATCTACAGGCTGCTCCTCTGTAATGGTCAATGACTGTGGGAACGGTACCTGCGAAGCAACAAACAATAACCGAAAGCAGTCATCATGGCGGGCCAAGGTCTCTAAAATCCGCTGTTGCTGCTGATAAATCATAGCCAATGTGACTGGATGTTGCGGCTGTGAAGATGATGATGCCTGTCGGAGTGCATGTTGCTGCTGTGGCCGCTCAATGCGCGGGACCCGAATATGCTGACGATGAGTCGGAATCCCCCGCTGCATGGCCACGTCAGCTGCGGTACCCTCTGGTGGCGGTACCTGTGGTCCCTGTTGGACTGGGATGAGTGCCGGCGGATCGTCATAAGTACATATCCCGATCCTCTGAGTATCTGCCAACTGAAACGGCTCGGTAGCCGGGCCCGTAGTGAAGTAATCTCTCGGATATCTATCAAATACCTCCAATGTCTCTGCAATCCTGGTAATGTACGACCCCAATGCTAACTGGGCCGATACACCATGTATACTCTGGACTCATGCGAACGATGTAAGGATCAGCATCGCGATATTGGCCTCCCTGTTGTTAATCATGGAAATGAGGCACAACAAATCGAAGTTGCTACACTTATCGCGGCCCGAATGACGACCAGCGTTAGTGTAAGCAACGATGCGGTGTAAGTATCGGTGGGCGGGGTTCCTGATAGCGGATGCTACCACATAAATGGAATGGGCCCCGTCCGCGATCTGCCCCCAAAACTGAGCCAGATCAGGCTCAGTGAGCCAAAACGGTCGACCCTGCTGCTGATATGTTGTATAACCGCGAAAGCTCTTTAAAAATGAGGGAGCCTGAACATCCTCCTGCGTGTAGAAGCTCGTCGCCACAGCGAAATCAGGGACCGACATCTCATACACGTGTCGTCTGAGTGAGAACGACACGGCATGCGGCTCGTCGAAGTCGGGAGCGGTGTATGAGAATGTCGAGTAACACTCGCGTGTGAGCTCAACATATGAAATCGAGTCACACTGTAGTACTGTCCGTCACCGAGCCGACATCAATCCCTGGAGTGTGGTATCTGCCCCCAGATACCCAATAAATCCCAATCAAACGTCCTCATACGCATAAGTTGCATACCTCTCATCCGCGTGTACCTGGTGTACTCCTCGGACGGATAAGAAAATCTAAGCACCTGATGAGGCGTGCGGTGTCCATCGCCCACACTATCTGCTCGCTCAACGCCCTCGATAATCGGCGCCTCGTCACCATCGTAACGTATGGTGCGGGGTCCAGTCCTCTGTCTCTTGCGACTGGAAGACGCTGATGCCCCATACATATCTGTAAAATCAAACATGTAAGTTAGATATGTCAACGGTCAATGTGGTGACAACCGTATAGCATTTCGGTCGCGGTTGTTCCATATAATTAAATAATATTAAAATATTAATAAAATATTAAGACGACAAATTCCGGGACACCCTGTGCGTATATCTAAAAACTAGATTAACCCGCCTGAATGGAGATTGAGTACGGGCGGCTAATCAATTAACAATTCAAACTGTAACGGTATCCCCGAGACTCGATTAACAAAATATAAGAAAACATGACTCGACACGACTCGATTAACCACAAACAACCAAACAAAACAAAACAGAACTAAGTGACTCGAATTATTTAACACACAAACTAACTGTCTCGGAAAACATGCACAGCAAACAACTGATATGTCGATTCGGGTTATGAAATAATAATAAAATATTTTAAAAATAATTTCACATAAATCCTTAAATATCGAACAAACACAATCATTAGTTTCATAATAAAATAATGATTTTTTTTTACTGTGAACATCAAAACCCGACTCGTCACTTTGAACAGTCACGCTTAGTTAAACGAATAATCAACCCGACCAACCCGCCAACTGTAATAGCTAACTAGACAAACTAATCCAAACCGACAACCCTTTCCAAAGTAACAACTAATAATCCCGAACCAATATCCCAACAAACCCAGTCGTCCCGAAAATTCCAAATCAACCTGATAGTAATTCGACAGTAACATGACAACCATAAATCCCAATAAACCCCACTAATCCCACAAACCGAATATCGACGAAATAAAATAATAATATTAAAATACATACCTCAAAATCGACGAACTAAAGTGACTCAAATACGAAAGACGGTGGTGGATGCGGGTTTTCTGTGGTGAGTGATGGTTGGGAGTTGGACAGGCGGTGATGGGTGAACAGTGGGTGGCAGTGTCTGAAGTGAATGACAGGATGGTGGTGATAGTGACTGGTAGCGGCGGTGGTGCAGTGGTAACAGGGGGAGGGAGACGGAGATGGTGGTATGTGGTGGTGTGAATGGGAAGGAAGAAAGACAGCGTTGGTGGTTATGTTCGCCGGAGATGAAGAAGGGGAAGAGGGAAGAAGAGAACGCAGAAGAAGAAAGAAAGAAAGAAGAAGAAAGTAAATAACATCAATCACGGGTTCGGGTTAAATCATGACCCATCGCGATACGCGATGGGTTAAGTTGGATACACATCGCGATACGCCGCCCAAATTTTTACCAATTAGGGTTTGACCACATCGCGATACGCGATGGGGTGTTATATGGCGTCATAGCGTATCTCGATGACGTCATATGCCAGGATATGCCACCTTCCATCGCGATACGCGATGGAGGTAATACGAAGCCTATCGCGTAGCACGATGGGTTCTCTGACAGACTCAAAAATTTTATAAAAATGCAGCTTTTTGGCATCCCGACATCACCCTGGACACGTTCAAAACTGAAAATACCTTTACATACCTGGAGTGACGTGTACTACACCAATGCTTACCGAACTTCTCTAATTTTCCATTCTTCCCCACACTTGGCGTTTACTGCATAAAACTCGAGACGACACTAAGTACAAGACTCAATAAAATAAAAACAAACTGGAATGACACTTACCGACCCCGGGTTGCCTCCCGTAAGCGCTGAATTTAAAGTCTACAGCTCGACAATGCCTCGAACTCAGTTATCTTCATAAACCGGTGAAGTTACAATAAAATTCGCCGATTCCTCATCCAGCTCGTGTATGTCCTTCATCTCCAAATATGGCTTCAGTCTATAGCCATTTACCACTTGTCTCAAATGATCATCAAAATCTTCAATCTCGTACTGACCATGATTCCCGACTCTTACAATCGAGTATGGGCCCGTCCACTTACTTCTTAGCTTGCCCCGGAAGAGTTTCATTCTCGTGTTGTACAACCACACTCGTTGACCAACTTCAAAATTCTTCAACCGGATATTAGCATCATGAACTTTCTTCATCTTTGCCTTGTAATCGGACGCGCAATCGTATGCCTTGTCTCTCAACTCCTCAATCTCGCACAAAGCCAATTTCCTCGCTTTACCTGCATCATCATAATCCATATTAACCTGTTTAGTAGCCCAAAACGCTCTTTGTGCAATTTCAATCGGTAAATGGCAATCCTTTCCATACACAAGTCTATAAGGAGTGGTTCCAATTGGCGTTTTATAAGCAGTTCGGTAGGACCATAGAGCATCAGTCAACTTAGTTGACCAATCTTTTCGGTCCGCCTGAATGGTTTTCTGAAAAATTTGTTTAATTTACCTATTAGAAACCTCCACTTGTCCACTCGTTTGTGGATGGTAAGGAGTTGCTATTCTGTGATCAACACCATACCGTTTAAGCAATTTCCCGAATTAAAAATTCTTAAAATGAGATCCCCCATCACTTATGATAGTTCGGGGAACTCCAAATCTCGAAAAAATATTACTTTGAACGAAATTGCAAACGACTGTATGATCGTTTGTCCTAGTAGCTATTGCCTCGACCCATTTAGACACATAATCAACAGCCACTAGGATATACAGATTACCGTGCGAGTTAGGAAACGGGCCCATGAAATCGATCCCCCAAACATCAAAAATATCAACAACAAGGATCGGGTTCAAGGGCATCTCGTCCCTCTTTGAGATACTCCCGAGTTGTTCACACTTTAAACAGTGTGTCGCAAACTCGTGAGCATCCTTAAACAAGGATGGTCAGAAGAAACCACTCGTTAAAACTTTTCGAGCAGTTTTCTGGCCACTAAAATGACCACCACACGCAGACGAATGTGAGTGTTCTAACACCGCTCTGACATCCTCCTCGGGTATGCATCGTCTGATCATCTGATCTGCACCAATTTTAAACAAATCCGGATCGTCCCAAATGTACTGTTTAGCTTGGGATATCAACTGTTTCTTCTTTCTCCTCGGCCAATGCTCTGGTAAATCACCTGCTACTTTAAAATTAACAATATGAGCAAACCAGGGATTTTGTGAAACTGCCAGAATATGCTCATCCGGGAAGGACTCTTTAATGGGCCCATCTGTGTTCCCACTTTCCACCATAATTCGGGACAAGTGATATGTTACAACATTTTCACTCCCTTTCTTGTCTCGAATCTCAAAATCAAATTCCTGCAACAGCAAAACCCATCTGATAAGCCTCGGTTTTGCATCATTTTTATCCATGAGGTACCTGACAGCAGAATGGTCAAAATATATAATAACTTTACTACCCCAAATATAAGACCGGATATACTACTGCTAGTAACTCCTTCTCGGTTGTGGTATAATTTAATTGAGCATCCGAGAGGGTTTTACTTGCATAGTATATAGCAACGGGTTTCTTGTCAACCCGTTGACCCAAAACAGCCCCGACTGCATAATCACTTGCATCACACATTATTTCAAAAGGTAAACTCCAATCGGGTGATTGCAAGATCGGGGCTTCAACTAATTTCAATTTCAAAATGTCAAAAGCCTTAGCACATTCATCATTAAAGTCAAACGGGGCATCCTTAAGCAATAAATTACATAAGGGTTTGGTAATGTCACTAAAACCCATAATAAACCATCTATAAAACCCGACATGCCCCAGAAATGATCTAATGCCTTTGACATTGGTGGGATGATGTAAAGTGGAAATGACTTGGACCTTAGCCCGGTCCACTTCGATCCCTTGACTCGAAACAACATGGCCCAATACAATTCCCTCTTGGACCATGAAATGGCTCTTTTCCCAACTAAGAACCAAGTTCGTTTCGACACATCTTTTCAAAACTCTTTCGAGTTGGTTTAAACATGACTCGAAAGATGTGCCGAAAATCAAAAAATCATCCATGAAAATTTCCAAAGACTCCCCCACCATATCTGAAAAGATACTCATCATGCACCTCTGAAAGGTGGCGGGGGCATTACATAACCCGAATGGCATTCGCCTTAACGGGAATGTGTCGTACGGGCACGTAAACGTAGTCTTTTCCTGATCTTCAGGATGAATAGCTATCTGGTTATACCCGGAATACCCATCTAAAAAGCAATAAAATTTTTGACCAGATAGCTTTTCTACAATTTGATCGATAAACGGAAGCGGAAAGTGATCTTTTGATGTTGCCGCGTTCAGTTTACGATAATCAATACAAATGCGCCACCCGGTTACCGGCCGGGTGGCGACCTCGTTACCTGAGTCGTCCTTGACGACTTGGATGCCCGCCTTTTTCGGTACTGTCTGTGTTGGGCTTACCCACGTGCTGTCTGATATGGCAAAGATAATGCCAGCATCTAACCATTTCAGCACCTCCTTCTTCACTACTTCCCTCATATACGGGTTCAACCTCCGCTGAGCATCGTGCGCGGGTTTGACAGCCGGATCTGTTAAAATTTTGTGCATCACGATTGAGGGACTGATTCCCTTCAAATCCGCTATTGTCCACCCGATTGCTTCTTTATTCGCAACCAACACCTCCATCAAAGCATTTTCCTGTTCAACAGATAAATTAGAAGCTATAATAACAGGCAATGTATTTTTCTTACCAAGAAAAGCATATTTTAAATGATTTGGGAGCTCTTTCAGCTCGACTTTCGGTGCTTCCGGCATTGACGATTTCAACCTGGTATCAATCTTCTCGGGAAGCGGTTCCACCTGATCTGACCATGGTGGACGGTCTCCTCGCACAGCTGCGATCTCCATTTGTTTTCTTCCTCTTCCAGCAACTTGTCTGTTTCCACCTGTAACTTGTCAAACATAAAACACGTCTCCGCTGTGCCATCCGAACTGACGACAGAGTCGTATAGCGGGATGCACTCGTCAATGACATCAGCCATGAAGCACTAGTCATCGACCGGAGAATTATTTCCACGTGTGAAAACATTAATTCTCAGATTACGGTTACCGAATGCTATGTCAACAGTACCATTTCTACAATTAATTTTGGGATTTTTCTGTAGCCAAGAATGGTCTATCGAGGATAACCGTAGGTTGTTTGGTCCTTTCGCCCGAAACATAATCGAGAACCAAAAAGTCAACTGGAAAGTAAAAGTCTTCCACCTTGACGATAACGTTAGTCAATATTCCTCGGGGCAGTTTCGGTGTCTGGTCAGCCAAGACAATCGTAGTGGCAGCCGCACGAAGCGGGCCAAAATCGTACTGGTCATATATACTGCCTGGGAGGATACTGATGCTAGCTCCAAGATCTAGAAGCGCCCGAGTCATTTTAAAATCACCCACTTGAATGGGTATAATAGGCGTTCTCGGATCTTGTAGCTTGGGTGGAAGCGAACCCGAAAGAATTGCACTCACATTATCGGTAAAATCAATTTGTTTAGGAATCTTATGACTCCTTTTTTGTGTGCACAGCTCTTTCAAGTACTTGGCATAGGCGGGAATTTGTTTAATGGCATCTAAAAGAGGAATGTTAATTTTAACTTGTTTAAAAGTTTCCCACATTTCTTCTTGTTGCGGGCCTCGTTTGATGCCATCTTCGCCTTTGATGGCGCCAACAAAGCATCGGGATATGGAACAGTTTTCACTTTTCCCTTATCCTTAGAGTTGTTGGTGTCATCCTTCGGAACCGATTTGTTATTTTTAGTTTCACTTTTGTTAGATTCATTTAATTTAATCGGTTCCGGCTCATCATCACTAACGAGATTTTCATCAATCTCTTCCACCACCCCATCAACCAATGGTGGTGGACCCCCAACTTTATTATCATATTTCTTACCATTGCGTAAAATACTTACCTGGTTGACGTGCTTTTTCGAACTTGAACTGTGATGATTCGGGTTGACTGTGGTGTCACTCGGAAGTTGGCCCGCATTCTTTTATAATTTCGCCATGTCTGACGCGAGCTGACCAATTTGCTTCATCATTTCCTCTGACGATTTATCCCGTAACTCGAACTGTTGCTTTGTCTCAGCCTTTTGATCTGTCATAACTTTCAATAACGCATCCAACTTCGAGTGTACTGAGTCGTCCGAATTACCCGAGGACCGTTACTGCTGATCCTGATTACCCGAAAAATTTTCACCCCGGTTACTGTCTCTGTTATACCCCCGATTCTGATTACTCGAACCCTGCTGATAACCGCTCTGGCGGTAATTACCCTGCGATATGTTCTGGCTCGATCCTTGAAAGTTCGGGTTCAACTGTGAAGACGCGTTCCCGTAACGAAAATTCGGGTGGTTCCTCAGGCCCGAGTGATATGTGTTCGAATTGAACCCTTGGCCTTTGGAATCCCCGTAAGTG
This sequence comes from Bidens hawaiensis, assembly GCF_021521415.1. NCBI lineage: Eukaryota > Viridiplantae > Streptophyta > Magnoliopsida > Asterales > Asteraceae > Bidens > Bidens hawaiensis. The sequence continues at coordinate 165,965 of NW_027496369.1, read as the reverse complement.
TAATTAACTTCCTCGGTGTCATCCCCCACATCATCATAATACTTGGGACAATTTTCTGCCTTATGCCCGATTTCACCAAAATCTTCACAAACCGGGAATTTAACACCAACTTTCCCGACCTCTCTTTTCTTACCCTTTTTAAACTCAACCAGTTCGCGTTCCAACTTAGTAATTCTTTCAGATTCACTCGTGACTGACTTAACTGACCTGGAGGAATTACCACGTCTTAGTCTTTCAGCTGCTGCTTCTGCTTTGGAATCTTCACACATGAATTCCAAAAAATCCCAATCGTCTTCTTCAGGTTGATTCAGCAACAGACCATTACACGAGGCTTTAAGATGCTTTCTGTCCTCGTAAGTCAAACCATCAACAAAGCACTTAACCAGTTCCCACAGTTCAATCTGGTGATGTGTGTATTTCCTGATCATGTCTTTGTATCTAGTAAAGGCTTCGTGAAATAACTCACCAGGTAACTGTGAAAAGTGACGAATGTCAGAACGGGCCTCGGTAGTCTTCGACTGTGAATAAAACTCGTTTAGAAAAACTTGTTGCATCTTGGCCCAATTTCTGATACTGTGCATCGGCAGCGAGTTAAATCAAAGTTTCGCTTTGTCTTTTAGGGAAAATTGGAATAACCGCAACCGGACTTCATCTTGATCAAACGTACCGTCACCGATAGACCCGCAGATAGCCGAAAAATCAGTTAAGTGTGAATACGGGTCTTCCGAAGCCAACCCGTTGAAGTGAGGAACGATGTTGATCTAAGATGGCCGGGGATGCTCCATCTGAGATAGCCGGTCTGAACCTACTGTTAACACCTGAGCCGGGGCTATGTAATTTCTCCTCTGCCCCCTGGGGTTTCCCATACCGCCCCGGTTAACCGGAATACCACGAACTCTTTCGGGCCGTTCCGCCCGATTCACCCTTTCTCGACCCCTTCCGTTTCTGTCAACTGGTTCAGCCCGTCTTCGATTAACAGGCTCCTCCACCTCATCTTGATAATTATTATCACCCTCAATCTCTGGTTCACCAACCTCGTTCTCGGGCTCAGCCGCCCGATTCCTTCTAACCCATCGATCTACCTCATCATCAGCTACCCGAAAACCTTCGTTTCTATTATTATCTTCCCCCTCATCCTCATCTTCAGTCAGAACACTCGATCAAACATCGTCAATATTTATCCGAACTCGGAGGTTGGAGTTATTGTTTGGAACCGATGGTCTTGCTTGGTCAAAGTTGAGGTTTAAGTTTCGGTTAAGGTTTCGGTTTCGGGTTTGATTTCGGGTTCTGGATGCACGAGCTGAGTTATTTTGGGCGTTTTGGTTATTTTGCTCGTTTTGGTTATTGAAATTGAGTGGTGGAGGTATGTTATCTGGGTGAAACTGGTTATTCTGTGGGAGTGGGTCTTGGTTTTGGTTCTGGTTTTCGTTTCGGTTCTGCTTTTGGTTTTGGTCTTCCATCTCAGAATTTCTATTCTGTACTCGGTTATGCCGAGCTAACCTATCGATTTCGGGCTCGTAAGTTAATGGAGATTGTCGGCCCGAATGGCGGGTGCGCATAAACCTGTAATCTGCACAACTAACTCAACCCGTGTAAAATACAGATAAATAAAAACTTAAAATTAAAAACTAAAATTAAAACGAAAATAAACACAAAAATCAATTAACACGAAAAACACCAAGCGCACTAACTCCCTGGCAAAGGCACCATTTTGATGACCGTCGTTTGAGTCAATCAAAAACCTAATTATTCTAAATAGTTAGAGCAAGTAGGGTATCGTATCACAAGGAGTATGTGATCAATGCAATTCGTGTACAGACTTAATATTATGAAGTGAATGGTTTTAGTGCTGATCACACAAGCAATTAAAGTGAGTTTATATAACTAAGCAACGAACGAACAAGCGAGTTGTAAACAATTAACAAAGCAAATCACACCCGGGAATTCAAGTAAGCAACCAAACAGTATCTCATGCAACCTAATAGATTGATTATCAACGATTAACTGAAAACTGGTCAACCAGACAAAACCTTAGACGTCAACAATTACTTTACACATGGCACTGGTTATCAAACAGTCCTTGCCAGTGTGACTCAGTTAAGGGTAATTATACGTTTTATCGTATTCAATCTAACCAAACAGTTATATGACTAATTATCTAGCAACTGGTAACAGATCGTTCAGACCAACGTAAACCTAAACCGACCGAACACACAGAAATACTAAATATCAATAATCATATATCAATCATCAATAACAAAACATAAGTATTCTTAATCACATGAGAAAAACTGTAAATGGTTACAAACTATACATCCCGGGTGCGATTCTAGGAGATTAGCCGAGCCTAGACATCATCAAATCTTCGATACGGATGATAGGGATCATGCGAGAGGTCTTGACACGAGCTAGGATAATGGAAATCGCCTTTGGTTCGTAAAAACGGAGTTAGGGTTCTCTTGAATGAAAAATATTATTTAACCCTAAATTTCCCGTCTGAGCATCCCATCGCGATACGTGATGGGGTCTTCAACGGTCCATCGCGTATCGCGATGGACCAGGATAGTCAACGAACAAATTAAACCCATAGTGATACGCTATGGGCCTTCAGCCAAGCCCATCGCGTATCGCGATGGGCCGTGTCATCAGCAAACTTCTTACTTTGTCTAGTTTCGTGTGCTGGACATCCCGGGTCTTCATACCGTGTCACCACAGGTCCAAATTATGCACTTTAACGCCTGTGACCTGAAATCTAATAATACACGTATGAAGTATCGATAGTTCTAAAATAAACAGTTAAAACTAAACAATAAACGAACTAAAACATATACAAATTAACCGACCATCAGTGGTCGAGGCAAGTATGGGAAGACTTGGAAGAATAAACAAGGAAATCAAGCCCAACAGGACAAGGATCACATAAAATGTTTCAAGTGTAACGAACGTGGACATTTCAGGCATGAATGTCCAAATTGGAAAAGAAGGCAGGAGGCAAACTTGATCCGGGATGAAGATGACGAACCAACGCTACTGTGATGGCAACCGGATCTTGAAGAAACGAAGATCTCACTTAAACTAAGTTTAGTTTAAAGGGGAGTATTAGTATATAAACTAAACTTATTAATATTTATATTAAGTATAGGGGTCTTATTGTAATTATTGTATTTAGTAGGGTTAATATGTAATTACTTAGTCTATAAATAGGGATGATGTCAGACAAATTAACAACTAATGTATTCAGTATTCATCATCGAATGTTCAATATTTGTTATTCAAGAATCTGTTTGAGTGTATCATCTTGTTCTAATTGAATTGTCAATTGTGTGAATTGATCTCTGAATACTAACAGACTGGTGGGTATAATCACATCCCTTTATTAACGGGTCAGTCAACCCATGTTTTAGCACCAACATATAATCAACACCTCAAATAGAAGAAAACAAAGCAGAGTGTCTACAAAAGAAAAAAGAAGGGCAAACAAATAACATGTATATTTGTATACTCGATTTCCACCTAAGTTAAGGGAGATCTCATATTAAACATTTTGAAGGGTAGCCATAATAGGCTGCAACTGATGGACAACGTCTTTGATATTCATCCGTTGTGGTGGGGAATCCACCGAGCATGATACTTCAATATTCACAATTGAAGTCATACATTCCTCTATTTTTTGTGCATTTGGTGTGTTATTTGCAAAGCAATTTCATCATCTTGATGATAATTTATAAGGTCATCATCAATAACATCTATCACATGGTTCGTCAAGGCCATGCACGCAAACTTATGAAGGCTAAGGCCATTGTTAAACATGTCGGCTATTGGTCTTTTCCCTGTCATGACCTCCAACAATAATACTCCAAAGCTGTAGACGTCTCCACTTCATGTCATCTCACTCCTTAGACCATACTCTGCAACAAATAACCATTTAATATGAGAAAGGTAATAATGAATGTAAATAAATATAGGCATTCTTTCATACTTTCTTTATTTAACATACACAGTACGTCCATAACTATTCTTACATTATAAAGACCATTTCGCCCTACATACCTCAGATGTTATTAGGGTCCGGTACCCTCCATTCTCGGATATTATTAGGGTCCGGTACCCTACAACGAGAACTGGTGGATCTGGTGGGGTTCAATGAGACGAACGCGTGGATATCTTATTTACCTGAATCGGAGTTCGTTTGATATGGTTTCGAGCTATTCGACTGTTAACATGCAAAACCGAACGAACCAGTGGGCTGTTTCAGGTTCTGGAAGCTGTGGAGGCTGTGGCAGAAGGCGAAAGTAAGTTTCTAAGGTCCGGCATGTTGAAACGAGTTCGTGGATATGTGATTCGCTCGAATCGGAGTTCGTTTGATATGGTTTTGAGCTATTCGACTGTTAACGTGCAAAACCGAATGAACCAGTGGACTGTTTCATGTTCTGGAAGTTGTGGAGGCTGTGACAGTAGGCAAAACTACATTTCTAAGGTCCTGCATGTTGAGACGACTTCGTGGATATGTGATTCGCTTGAATCGGAGTTTGTATGGACAAGTTATGACCATTTTAGTTTTTGTTCGCGTCGGTATTTTGGGATGCTGCGCGTATGGGCTCATAAAGAGTTATAATCAAAGGTATGACTACGTACATCTTTTGTGTATTGTTTGGTGTGAATCATGGGATATGAGGCAATTTTTCCGTAATGATGTTTTGATGACATTTTTTGGTAACATTTTTATAGGCTATTTATACGCGAGCGGATGCGTCGGTTGTAACATTCTAAATTTATAAAAATTAAATAAAAGAAAGTTATGTTTGTAAAACGTGTGTTGAATATTTAATTAATATTAAATATAAAGAAAGAAGCATGGACTTGGAATATTAAAAGATGGATCAAGGGGTGATGGGCCTTAGGTACATGGGCTTAAAGAGTATAAATACTCCCTTAAACCACCCTAAAACCCTAAATCCTCATTCCATCTTTCCATAATCTCTACACACTCAAAACACACACATTTCTTACTAAATACGGCCGCGAGCTAAAGGAGAAACCCGAGACCAAACCGAGCCTATGTCTTAATTGATCTTGCATGTACAAGCTATATACAAGATAAAAGTTCATAACCAAGTAAAACCGTAGCTTTAAAACATGTAAAGGTATGTTTTTGATCTTTAAAGTTTATGTTTTCATGAATGGTTAGCCACGAAACTTAAACCTAGAGTAGATCAGGTATAAACGAACATTAAAGTAGCAAACTTGATGTTAAAAACGAACTTAACAAACCTATGGTTATGAACGGCTCGTTAAAGAAAAACCCTAGATCTAGTTTTGAACGTTTTAAGCCTAAAGGTCCGAACTTTATGATTTCCCTGGGTCAAGTCTTATCCGAAAATAACCATGGGAACGTCTGCGGGAATTGTTAAAATCATATCAAAGGTCTACATGTTGTTAAAAACAAACCCGTAGCTGCAGCACGCTAAGTTCGCCTGTTGTTAAGTTAGCCTCATTCAAGTTTGCCTGCTACCATGTTCGCTTAAATACAAGTTCGCCTGATATTAAGTTCGCTTATATCTAAGTTCGCTTATATCTAAGTCCGCTTATATCTAAGTTCGCTTACATTGAGACCCAGATACATGACGACCTATATATGTATACATATACGTGTATACACTTGATGGTATGCATTGTAAGGACCCAAGAGATAGAATACTAGAATGTTAAAATAAATGAGAACCCACCATTAGATTAGATCATATGAGTATTGATACGTGTAACTTATATACAGTTAGCCGAGCTCAATTAAAGAAGGGATTAACAATTAACAGAGAAAGAAACAGAGTTTAGGTGGGTTTCTAGCCCATTTCCTTGTTATGTTTTCGAGGCTGTGTGCATACTCAACGTGAATGTTAATACACTTACCTTAAATGGTATATGTATGCCTTAATGATGAATGTGATACGATGAATGAATGCTTATCAGTACGTGAACGACCTTCGGGTATTGCACGTATTGTTAAGGGAGGTAAATGTAGTAAGTATGGAACGAGTATATGAGATAAAGTATGCATGGACATAGTATGTATGATATGCATATATATATGTAAAATGATGTATGGTTGTATGGTAACGAAGAGGGAACTGGGCCCTAATAATACTCGAGGCAAGAGGGAACCGAGCCCTAATGATACTCTAGGAAAGAGGGAACCGGGCCCTAATAATACTCGTGGCAAGAGGGAACCGGGCCCTAATAATACTCGAGGTAAGAGGGAACCGAACCGTAATAATATTCGAGGCAAGAGGGAACCGGGCCCTAATAATACTCGAGGAAAGTAGGGCGTAATGCTCTTTATAATGTAAGTTATGAAGGTAAGTAGGTGTATGATAAAAGTATGAAAAGTATGAATGAAAGTATGTAAATATGAATGTATTGTATGTTGTATGATTAAGTAGAACTCACTCAGTGTAGCTGACTTTTAGTATGCACGCAGGTGATTAGGATGAGACAGCTAGCTTGAGTGGGGCACGTGGCAAATGAATAAGAGGCTGGCATCTAAAGACTTAAGACATTTTATAATTAATGTTTTGATTTGAAAGACAATGTGTTTGATAAGACAAAGTTATGGATTAATATGTAATGTTTTATGAAAGTTTTAATATTCCGTGAATGTTTTTATTAACTCTGATATTAGAACTGTGTTTATGAGTAAATCCAACGTCCAAATGTGAGGCACCGGTAACAGGGCCTTACATCGGTTGTGCAAATTGGGAACCTTGTGAAGGTTTAAATTAGGGATTTTGCTTCTATTTACTTCGAAGGTATGTCATTAGCTTCATATTTTAATTTCATGGCTATTGGATTTGATTTTGTCGGTCATTTGTCGATAGTTTGAAAACTGGGGGTTATCGAGTGATTAATCGTTAATTGTTGTCATTCCGGGATTATTTGAAGGAATTGCCAACCCGATCAGTTTGTGGAGTCTTATGTTAGTGTAAGAGCAATAGAAAACTTATTTTTTTTTTGTTATACGGGCTGATTTGGTTGATGATTCCTTAATTGGTTTGTAAGAGCGCGTAAAATCGATTAATTGTTAATTAATGTGGAAAATGATGAGATTGCAAACCCCGTCAACTTGGTGGTTAAATATTGATGGGTAGGCTGTAATTGTCAAGTTTTTATCAAAATGGGGCTGGTTTGGTTGGTGGTTGGTTAATCGATTTGTTAACTCACGAATTCGACACAATTAACGTAAGACGGGCATAGTTTGGGAACCGTTGGTGGTGATTATACTGGAAGGGGAGTTTTGGGTAATTTAAGGACTTCGGGGGCTGATGTAAATGAATATGAATATTAGGGTGAGGCTTTGGGTCAATCCAATCACGTTAGGACGTCTCGTAGAGTGAGCGAGTCGTTGCGTTCTTGTTGGTGATTGTTGTGTGCTTTAACTTGACAAGCTTGTGATTTGTGAGTGATTAGCTAGAGGATCCAGTTGTAATATTTCCGTGATCCATATCAGGTGAGTTTCATGATGCCCCTTTTTAAATGTTTTACCTTTTGGGCTAGCATACACGCTTTATGAAGATTTTACCCTTTTGAAACCGTTTGGATGATCTTGCATAGATTATATTATATTCGCTATCTATGCTTGGAAGTTTATATGATTTATATTTGATTTATTTGTATGTGCGTGTGGCCACCATGTTAATGTTTTTGTTAAGCCTTGACCGGGTCGAATGGATGTTTTAAAGTTCCTTAATTTCGCTGTTGGGGGTTAAGGTGGATGTGTCTCAGGATAGTTTGAATGTCCTTGGGGGCGAAATGATGTTTACAAATCCCCTAACAGTTTATCTGTCTTTGGGGTGGATGTTTACTATGGTCCTTGACTTTGTGTTTTGGACTTAATAGGATGTGACCCGTGTTACGTGCTTAACGGAGGAAAATTATTTATTTTTATGGAAGTCGCATGCTAAATATCTTTGTCGATCTTTAATAGATTTTATTTATAAAAACATGAACTCATTCAGCTCAAGATGACTTTGTGTGTATGTTAGATTGATTTCAGGTTGAGTGTGGACGGGAAAACTGCTTGGATGTGCTCAAGACTACCCGAGGTCCCGAGGCAGTTCTAGTCGATGCTCCTTATCGTTTGAATAAATAAGACAATTATAATTTACAATTTTCGTCTTAAGAATAATATTTTAATGTTTGTTAATTTTCAGCAGCAAGAATACTCTATGTTGAATTTTTAAATTATATGAAACCGGTTTATCTTTTATATTTGAATTTGTTTGAAATGATTACCAACTGTAGGACTCCCGGGTTTTGGGGTCTTACAATTATGAAGATAATCAAGTGCACATGCAATATTGATAAGAATATTTAATCATTGGATAAGGTGTAGCCGATGTGCACGTGTACTTAAATGCAACCAATAATTTAAACTCCCGTTAGGCATGTATTCATAAACCAAGGCTTTGAAATTAATGCCTTGAAAAACAGCACTTGAACATGAAGTTATTATCTTCAACAAATTTCGGCGTCGAATACTCCACCATGCGTCACACTCCTTATGAAAGCTTCTGTAGGCTCCTTGGATTTGAAGATGTAACACTTTGATTGCAACAAATTCATCATCATTATCAAGGATTCCTTTATAAACAAAGCTAAAGCAGCCCTGACCAATTAAACTGGTCTCAGGGAATCCATTAGTAGCCCTGGCTAGTTGATTGTATGAAACTTTCAAGAATCTTCTGTTCGTTAGTGATTGAGACGACTGGCTCTTGCTTTTCTTCTTAGGACAAAAATACACAAAACATAATATGGTGAAAAGTGTGGATGCAATCAAAATGACTGTCACCAAAAGAGTAAACTGCTTTCTATGTTTTTTTGTCTCTTTGCATTTGGGTAGCCCAAGTTCAACCAATCCACCACGAATCCTAGTATTCCCTGAAACCAAGAACACGCTTGCATTGGCAAACACGAAACTTCTCCAACAAAATCATTAGAGGTTAAGTCCAAATATTTTAATGAAAAGCGTTCCAAGAAACATGGAATTTGACCATATGGGTTATGAAGAGAAAGATCGAGTTCGAACACTCCTCTTAGGGAACCTAGTGATGGTGGTATCATGCCTTGAAATAAGTTGTCATTTAGGTAAAAAAAAATGAAAGGCTAGTGCAACCACTAAGACAAGTGGGAATGCTACCTGATAATCTAATCTATTGTAAGATAAATCCAGATTACTCAACATTTTGAGCTCTCCAACATCTGTTGGAAGTGAACCAGACAACATGTTATAGGAAAGATCTAATGTTATTGACAAAGATGAAAGTTGAAGAAGTTGTTTAGGTATTTTTCCAATAAGTTTATTGTCATTAAGATACAAATCAGATAGGTGGTGACCATTCCCCATACTTAATGGTATATGTCCTTCCAATCTGTTGGAATATAAATAAAGAGTAATTAACAAGGATAAGTACCCGACGGTGTCTGGGATTGGCCATGCAAATAAAGGTTTAACTTTACAAATACATAACAACCAACCATCCATATAGAATAACGAACAAATACAAGTACACAAATATCAAATAATTCAAATTCAAAGCCGGTGGGTAGAATCCTACTCGCTTATTAATGTGTCTACCCATGATTATGGCACGACGTACATTATCAACACCTCAAACAAAAGAAAACAATGTTGGCACCTACAAAAGAATTAGAAGCTGAAACGTATTAGATGTGCAAGCAAGAGAGATCATGTATCTACCGAACATATATATATATATATATATATATATATATATATATATATATATATATATACTTGTCTATCTTTATTTACACTTAAGTAAAAGGATATCACATCTCAAACATTCTGGAGGGTAGCCATAATACTCTGCAACTGGTGGGCAACGTCTCTGATATGTATCCGTTGTTGTAGGGAATCCATGGAGCATGATACTCCAATATTCACAATTGAAGCCATGCATTCCTCGGTTTTCTGTGCATTGTTGTGTTAGTTTGAGTAGCAATTGCATCATCTTGATGATAATATATAAGGTCAACATCAATAATACTCATCACGTGATCCGGCAAGGCCATGTTTGCAAACTTATGAAGGCTAAGGCCATTGTTAAATATGTCATCTGTCAGCCTTTTCCCTGTCATGACCTCCAAAAACAATACCCCAAATCTATAAACATCTCCGCTACATGTCATCTCACTCTCAAGACCATACTTTACAACATATAAGCATTTGAATATGAAAAAGGTAATAGTGAATGTAAATAAATATGGTCAATCTAGAATACATAAGTTTTACCTGGAGGTGCATACCCAATGGATCCTCTAAATTCTATAGAGTTGCTTTGATTTGTGTAAGTTCCAAGGAATTTAGATAAACCAAAGTCTCCAACATGGGCCACCATATCATCATCAAGTAGAATATTGCTAGGCTTCAAATCGCCATGGACGATAGTTGTTAGGCAATGATTATGAAGATAATCAAGTGCACATGTGACGTTCAGAATATTTATTCTTTGTAGAAGGTCTAGTCAGTGTTTATGTGTACTGGAATGCAACCAATCATTTAAACTCCCGCTAGGCATGTACTTGTAAACCAAAGCTTTGAAATCATTTACTTGAAAATCAAGACTTGAACATGAAGTTATTATCTTCAATATATTTCGGTGTCGAACACTGCGCCATGCTTCACACTCCGCATCAAAGCTTCTGTGAGCTGCTTGAATTTGAAGATGTAAAACTTTGATTGCAACAAATCCAAAATCATTATCAAGGATTCCTTTATAAACAGAGCTAAAGCCGCCCCCACCAACTAAATTGGTTTTGGAAAATCCATCAGTAGCCCGAGCAAGCTGATTGTATGAAACTTTCAAGAATCTTCCGTTCATGATCAATGATTGAGACGACTGACACTTGCTTTTCTTCTTACGCCAAAAATACACTAAACATGATATGGTGAAAAGTGAGGATGCAATCAAAATGACTATCACCAACAAAGTACATTGTTTTTTATGTTTATTTGTCTCATTGCATTTTGGTAATCCAAGTTCAACCAAGCCACCACAAAGCCTACTATTCCTTGAAACTAAGAATGCACTTGCATTGGCGAACACTCCTAAAACCGGTACTTCACCAACAAAATCATTAAAGTATAGGTCCAATTGTTCTAGCATTAAATGTTCCAGGAATCATGGTATTTGACCAGATAGCTTATTACGGGAAAGATCGAGTATAAGAACTCCTCTCAGAGAACTAAATGATGGTGGTATTAGGCCTTGAAGTAAATTGCCTTTGAGGGATAAGAATGAACGGCTAGTGCAACCACCAAGGCTATTAGGAATGCTACCTGATAATCTATTGTATGCTAAATTCAAGTTACTCAACATCTTAAGTTCTCCAACCTCGGTTGGAAGTGAACCAGACAACATGTTCTAGGAAAGATCTAATGCTATTGACAGAAATGGAATATGAAAAAGTTGTTTAGGTATATTTCCACTAAGTTTATTTTCGGAAAGGTACAACTCAGATATGTGATGACAGTTCCCCAAACTTAATGGTATATACCCTTCCAAATTGTTGGAATCTAAATATAAATTAATTAGCAAGGATAAGTTCCCAATAGTGTCTGGGATTGGCCCTGTAAATTGGTTTATGTATAAACCCACAACCTGTAGCTTTTGAAGCATACAAATGGTTGAGGGGATTTTTCCATTTAATCGGTTATCTCCTAGTTCTAAAGTGGTCAAGCCCACTAGATTACCTATACTTGAAGGGAGGTTTCCATACAACCTATTTCCAGATAAATTTAAATACTCGAGCTGATCAGAAAGATTGCAAACTGATTTCGGGAGCACTCCTTGTAGGTTGCAATCAGAAAGAGACAACGTCACTAATTTGCTACAGTTACTCAGAGAATCTATAAACTCCATTTCGCCATGTCCATAGAGGCTGTTATCGTTAAGGTATACAGAATTAAGATCTCTTAGTTTTGAAAAGTTGATTGTCAACTTCCCACTAAATTTGTTTTCACTCACCTCAAAATACTGTAATTTCGAACATTTAGATATGGAGGGTGGAAGAAGTCCTATCAGATTGTTCGACCTCAACTGAAGGTCCACAAGATGAGGAAGCATTGCACCTATGGATTGAGGAAGACTTCCAGTAAGCTGATTCTCAGCTAAGGTGAACTCAGTTAGGAGCGAGAGGTTATACATGGAATGAGGGATGGATCCATGTATGTTACATGCTCCTGAGTAAAATTCTCTTAAGCCTTTCCAATTGCCTAAGGCATGTGGAATGCTCCCTCCTAAAGGATTTTTAGTAGTAGAAAATCTTTCCATTGTTGTAATATTTCCCAGGAAAGGTGGGATTCCACCTGTAAAGTTATTCTTAAACAGTAAAAGTTGAGTTAGTTTTGAAAGGAAACCAATTTCTTTCGGTATGCGTCCTGCTAGCATATTGTTACAAAGACCAAGGCCTTCAAGGTTAGAACAACCTGACAAGTTAGTTGGAATGAATCCATTGAATTTTTTGTCGCAAAGACTGAGGAGACGTAGCCTGGACAAACGTCCGAGTTCATGAGGGGTGCTTCCTTCAAAGCTGTTGTTAGAGAGCCTAAACTCACGGAGGAAGCTGTGGTTCCCTACATGGGGAGACAATGAGCCTTTCAGGCCCCATGAGCTCAGCCGTACACGAGTCACTCTATAGTGTCGCTTCCCGCATGTAACACCACTCCAATCACAAAAATAGAAAGAGGCGTTCCACGAGCTTAGAGCTCCATATGGATCTAGGGTGATCATCCTCTTAAATGACAGTAAAGCCATGTGATCGGTCTCGTTTGCTCCAAAAGAAGCCGAGATGGTGACAATAGTAAAAAGTATGATAAACCAAGAAAAGAGGAAAGTAACATGAAAGGAAGATGGTAAGCAAATTATCGGTTGCTTTGAGCTCATTTTTGTAACTGAAATTATAATTACAGTTAAGTTTACTAGTCAGCCTTTTATAATCAGTTTTGTGCGCATTGTATAAAGTGCACCAGCCACTCAACCAAAAGTCTATGCTTAAATGGACCACTTGGTTGCTGCCTGCCATTTTCTATGTTTTAATGGACGACTTGGTTTCTGACTCCACTATCAAACCAAAAGTCTTTTACATCAGTTGTAGAAGTTTTTCTAGCCTTTTGTTTTAAAGACCAAAAAAACATTTTAAATAATAAAAATAAGTATGAACAATAACTAATCATAATTGTGATTTTCTGCCATTTAAAGAAAAAAGTCACCAACTTTGATTGAAAATAGAAACAGCATAGTAAAATAAACATTGTTCTTGAAAGACATTGATATGTAACTAGCGACCAAGGTACGAAGGAAAATTAGGTGCCAAAGAACCAACTCCAGATTGCTGTCTACCTGTCGCTGCTGATGTGTCAGTTGAAGACCGTCCCACTTGTGGAGTCTGGTATCCACCCAAACCCGTTAACCCGAGTTCAGAAATGGGAACCATCGCCATAACCATGACTCGCATTCCCAATCTCGTTATTATTAGTGACCGGTGGTGTTGTTGGAAGTAATTTCGGACTCTAAGTTACAACTCGGTGAACTTGAAGGGCCAATGTTGACAAGCCGGTCATAGTTGGTTGTGTTTTCTAATTACGTTATGTTTCCAAATTGTATTGTGATTATAATAGGTAATATCTTGGCTAGCAAGTTTGGTTAGTTTATATAAACCAATTAATGGTTAGGCATTATAGAGTGATGTGTGAGGTGTAACCGAGTTTGGGTTCATCTTAGAGACACACACGAGATGTAACCGAGTTAGGGTTCATCAAGAGTCAAACCGAGTTAGGGTTTGATAGTTTGTAATCAGTTTTTAGAGTTAGACTTTATGATTAATACACAAGAGTTATTTGTTTATATCGTGTTTGATTATTGATCCAGGACTTGAATTAGTATAAGAGCCAAGTTCAAGAAATCGATAATTGAGTTAAGTGTGATCAGTGGTGAGGCGGATCAAGCAACTAGTGATCGGGAGTTGGAAACTACAGTGAAGTTGGTTGTGTTTTCCGACGGTGTTTTTGATCTCGTCAAGGGTGGCGTGGACGGAACTGATACGTCGGAGCAGCGGCGTGGATATTGTTTACCAGTGGCGGATTGTCCGTGCAACGACAACTCGGAAAGAAGTTGCTTTCCGTTCTAAAAGGCTTTGGTGATTTTCAGGTTCATGTTGTTTCGATGGACTGGAGCAAGGGGTTGGACAAGCGGGTTTAATTTGGAGTTGGTTTTTACAAGGGTTAAACGAGTTATGTTTTGGTCAAGGTATTGATTTAAACTATGTGCTCGTGTTTTGATTCGGGAAGAAAAGATTATCAAGGAAGAATGATGTTCGCTCGATTAAATGACCGGGATTGCATCCAAATGAGTGATTCATGGGTCAAATCAAACAGGGCAAACGAGACATGCTCGGGGTTTAAGAAGCACCTATTTTGAGTCAGAAATTAGGGGTGATTGTTGGAAGTAATTTCAGACTCCTAGTCACAAACCGGTGATCTTGAGGGATCAATATTGACAAGTCGGTCATAGTTGGTTATATTTCCTAATTACAACATGTTTCCTAATTGTCTTGTAAATGTGTAATGTCTTAGCTAGCAAGGTGGGTTAGTCTATATAAACCGATGTATGGTTAGACATTATAGATTTTGGTGTGAGGTGTAACCGAGTTAGGGTTCATCTAGATACACACATGAGGGATGTAACTGAGTTAGTGTTCATCTAGATGCAATCGAGTTAGGGTTCATCAAGAGTCAAAACCGAGTTAGGGTTTGAGATTTGTAATCAGTTTTTAGAGTTAGATTTTCTAATTTATATAAAAGATAGATATTCGTTTAGTTGGTGTTTGATTATCGATCCGATGTTTTCGGTATTAACGGTTCCTTCTCCTATGTCAATTTCATCACCAAAGTTAACCCAAAACATGCCAGGTGCTCGATCCCTAAGTCAAACTCTACGAGTTCAAGTGGTGATGGGGTGAAGAAGACGACGAATAACCGATAGTCGAAAATGCTTTAACAAGCCCGGCTAGTACAAGCAACACGGTTACACCTGGGCCGGCTGTTTGAAGATCATCTCGAACCACGGTTACCCCAGTACATTTTAATGATTATGTCTTGAATTCAAGTATGATTGATGAAGATATTTTATTGCTTGCTGATGATGAACCGGTTTATTTTGATGATGCAAAATCAAAACCGGAGTGGGTGAAAGCAATGGGTGTCGAAAATTGAGTCGATTAATAAAAATAATACGTGGACGTTGACCGAGTTACCACGTGGTGCAAATGCGATTGGTTTAAAGTGGGTTTTCAAGGTTAAAAAAAACGCGGATGGCTCGCTTAATAAACACAAGGAGAGACTCGTGGCAAAGGGTTATGTTTAGCAACCCGGAGTCGATTTTGACGAGGTTTTCGCACCAGTGGCTAGACTCGAAACGGTTCGTTTATTGTTATCTCTCGCAACGAATGGAGGTTGGGAATTGCATCACCTCGATGTCAAATCCGCATTCCTACATGGCGAGTTAAAAGAACAAGATTTTGTTTCTCAACCGCTTGGTTTTGTTAAAAAGGGTGAAGAACACAAAGCATACAAATTATCCAAAGCGTTGTACGGCTTAAGGCAAACTCCGAGGGCGTGGAATACAAAGTTGAACGGTATTTTGTTAAATTTGAAGTTTCACCGGTGCATAGAAGAACAAGCGGTATACCGAAAGAAAATTGGAGCCTATCTTTTAATAGTCGGTGTGTACGTTGACGACTTAATCGTGACGAATTCCAGTTTAAACTTAATAATGGAGTTTAAGCGTGAGATGGCTTTAAACTTTGAGATGTCAGAATTGGGAAAGCTAACTTATTATCTCGGAACTGAAGTTTCACAAATCAATGATGGGATAAAAATTAAGCAAGAAGCGTATGCGAAGAAAATTCTAGCTGAAGCGGGAATGGAGATTTGCAATCATGCTCAAATTCCATTGCATCCGAGTATAAAAGTTTCTAAATTTGAATATGAAGAAGATTTTGATGCTACGAGATATCGAAAAATTGTCGGGTGTCTCCGGTATCTTTTACAAACTCGTCCCCGACTTGGCGTATTCGGTCGGAATCGTAAGCCGGTACATGCAAAGACCGAAGCAATCTCATGCAACTCTTATAAAGCAAATTCTTCGTTATATTCAAGGTACTCTCAGTTTTGGTATTTCTTACACTCGTGGGAAAAACGTGTTACTTGGTTATAGTGATAGTAGCCATAACATTGACCAAGACGATGGCAGAAGCACTACGGGGCACGTATTTTATCTTGGGTCTTCACCAATTACTTGGTGTTCTCAGAAACAATGTACAGTTGCACTCTCATCGTGTGAAGCAGAGTACATGGCAGCAAGCACATCCGCGTGTCAGGCAGTTTGGCTAAGAGACTTGATAAGTGAGTTATTCGACAAGGAAATTCAAGAAGTGGTGTTACGTATCGATAATACATCAGCAATAGCACTCGTGAAGAATCCGGTTTTCCATGGAAGGACCAAACACATTAAATCTCGGTTTCACTACATTCGAGAATGTGTTGATCTTAAAGAAGTAAGCGTCGAGCATGTTAGTGGTGTTAAGCAATGTGCCGATATCTTGATGAAGGCTCTTTGGAGAATCAAATTCAAGGAGATGCGAGAATTACTTGGAGTTGAAGACTTGTCGGTTTCGAGTTCGAAATTCCGGGGGTGATTGTTGGGAATTTCGGTTCAAGACCGTTACTTGGCGTGCAAGGTTAAGTAACAAGATTTAAGGAGTGGATAACTATAAACAATTAAATGTGCTTAGATTTAATTGTTAGTATAATTATTATGTCCTAATATTTAGCAATCCTAGTTGTAGTCTAAACGTGATAGGTTAGATTTATAAATACTCGTGCTTTGGGTTTAGAGATTGTAATTGGGTAATTGAGTTTTGTGAAGTTTCTCAAAAATAATATTTGTGTTCGTGTGCGAGTTCATGTTCCATACCTGATACCAATTCATTTATGTATATCTCAAAAGACAACATTCCACTATTACAACTACACACCAATTTTGTAAACAAGAGGGTGTAAACCACCTCTCGATATTATATATCTGAAACTTCCTTTAAAATATGTTTCCAACACATATCCAACCATTATTTGTTGATCAAAAAGTTGCTGGAATAAGGGTTTAACTTCTCAAATACATAACAACCAACCATCCATAACAAACAAATACAAGTAGATAAATACCACACAATTCAAATTCAAAGTTGGTGGGTAGAATCCCACCCGTTTTAATTGGGTCTACCCATGATTTAGCCATGACATGCATGATCAACACCTCAAACAGAAGAAAACAATGCTTGGTGCCTACAAATAATAAGAAGGGGAACCGAATTAGATGTGCAAGCAAGAGAGATCGTGTATCATCCGAAAAAATATATATACCTGTCTATCTTTATATCCAATTAAGTAAAAGAAGATCACATCTCAAACATTTTGAAGTGTAGCCATGACACTTTGCAACTCATTGGCAACGTCTCTGATATTCATCCTTTGTGGTCCGGAATCCACCGAGCATGATACTCCAATATTCACAATTGAAGCCATGCATTCCTTTGTTTTCTGTGCATTTGGTGTGTTAGTTTGCATAGAAATTGCATCATCTTGATGGTAATTTATAAGGTCACCATCAATAACGTCCATCACATGGTTCGGCAAGGCCATGTATGCAAACTTATGAAGGCTAAAGTCGTTGTTAAACATGTCGTCCGTTGGTCTTTTCCCTGTCATGACCTCCAACAACAATACTCCGAAACTATAGACATCCCCGCTACAAGTCATCTCACTCCCGAGACCATACTCTGCAACATATAATAATTTAATATGAGAAAGGTAATAGTGAGTGTAAATAAATACGGGCATTCTAGATTACATGAGCTTACCTGGAGGTGCATACCCAATGGTTCCTTTAAGTCTTATTGAGTTGCTTTGATTTGAGTCTGTTCCAAGAAATTTGGACAAACCAAATTCACCAACATGGGCCACCATGTCTTCATCTAGTAGAATATTGCTAGGCTTCAAATCTCCATGGATGATAGATGTGTGGCAGTGATTATGAAGATAATCAAGTGCACATGCGACATCGATAAGAATATTTATTCTTTGGATAAGGTCTAACCGATGTGTACGTGTACTTGAATGCAACCAATCATTTAAACTCCCGTTGGGCATGTCTTCATAAACCAAGGCTTTGAAATCATTGCCTTGAAAATCAATACTTGAACATGAAGTTATTATCTTTAACAAATTTCGGTGTCGAATACTCCGCCATGCTTCACACTCCTTATCGAAGCTTCTGTAAGCTCCTTGAATTTGAAGATGTAAAACTTTGATTGCAACAAATCCAAAATCATTATCAATGATTCCTTTATAAACAAAGCTAAAGCCACCCCGACCAATTAAATTGGCCTCGGAGAATCCATTAGTTGCCCCGTCTAGTTGATTGTATGAAACTTTCAGGATTTTTTCGCTCATCAATGGTTGAGACGGTTGGCTCTTGTTTTTCTTCTTACGCCAAACATGCACAAAACATAATATGGTGAAAAGTGTTGATGCAAGCAAGATGCAAATGTCAAACACATGAAACCTTTTTTTATGTTTTCTTGCCTCCTTGCATTTGGGTAACCCAAGTTCAACCAAGTCACCACAAAGCTTAATATTCCCTAAAACCGAGAATGCGCTTGCATTGGAAAACACTCCTAAAACTGGCACTTCACCATCAAAATCATTAAAAGATAGGTTCAAATATTCTAAGGAAAAACGTTCCAAGAATTGTGGTATTTGGCCTGATAAGTTATTACAAGAAAGATCGAGTTCGGCCAGTCCTCTAAGAGAACTTAATGATGGTGGTATCATGCCTTGAAACAAGTTTCCATTTAGGTATAAGTTTGAAAGGCTAATGCAACCACCAAGGCTGGTAGGAATGCTACCTGATAATTTGTTATATGATAAATTCAGATTACTCAAGATCTTAAGTTCTCCAACTTCTGTTGGAAGTGAACCAAACAACATGTTCCGGGAAAGGTCTAATGCTACCGACAGAGATGGAAGTTGAAGGAGTTGGTTAGGTAGTTTTCCGCTAAGTTTATTGTCACTAAGGTACAACTCTGATAGGTAATGACAATTCCCCATGCTTAATGGTATATGCCCTTTCAATTTGTTGGAACTGAAATCAAGATAACTCAACAATGATAAGTTGTTGACGGTGTCTGGGATGGGCCCAGTAAATTGGTTATCATATAGAGAGGCGATATTTAGCTTTTGAAGCATACCAATGGTTGAGGGGATTTTTCCAGTGAATCGGTTGTATCCTAGATCTAAAACGGTCAAGCCAACTAGATTACCTATACTTGAAGGGATGTTTCCGTATAACTGGTTTCCAGATAATATCAAATAATTGAGGTTATAAGAAAGATTACCTATCAATTTTGGGAGCATTGCTTGAAAGTTGCAATTAAAAAGAGTCAACCTCATTAATTGGCTGCAGTTATTCAGAGAATCTATAAACTTCATTTCATCAACTTCTCCGTGTCCATAGAGATTGTTATTTCCGAGGGTTAATATCTTAAGATCTCTTAGTTTGGAAAAGTTAATTGTCAACTTCCCACTAAATTTGTTATCATTCATTTCAAGAAATTGTAATTTCGAACAGTTAGATATGGAAGACGGAAGAGGTCCAGTCAGTTGGTTATTCCTTAATTGAATGGTGAGAAGATGAGGGAGCATTGCACCGATGGCTTGCGGAAGACTACCGGTAAGCTGATTGCCAGCTAAACCAATGTGAGCTAGGAGTGAGAGGTTATAAATGGAACGAGGGATGGATCCATGTAAGTTACACCCACCAGAGTAAAATTCTCTAAAGTTTTTCAAATTGCCTAAGGCGTGTGGAATGCTCCCACCCAACGGATTTTCGTTAGTAGAGAAGATTTCCATTGATGTAATATTCCCTAGGAAAGGGGGGATTCCACCTGTTAAGTTATTATTATGTAGTCCAAGTAGAGTTAGTTTTAGGAGGAAACTGATCTCTATTGGTATGTTTCCGACTAACATGTTGTGATGAGTCTCAAGTTTTTCAAGGTTAGAACAACCAGACAAGTTAGTTGGAAGAAATCCAAGGAATTTGTTGTAGCTAAGATTGAGGATACGTAACCTGGACAGACGTCCGAGTTCATGAGGGATGCTTCCTTCAATGCTGTTGTTAAAGAGCCAAAACTCACGAAGGAAGCTGAGGTTCCCTACATGAGGAGACAAGGAGCCTTTCAGGCCTCGTGAGATCAGCAGTACACGAGTCACTCTTCTGTGTCGCTTCCCGCATGAAACACCGGTCCAATCACAAAAATGGGAAGAGGCATTCCACGAGCTTAGAGCTCCATATGGATCTTGGGTAATCAGATTCTTAAATGACAATAGAGCCATGTGATCGGTCTCGTTTCCACCAAAGGAAGCCGATATGGTGACAATAGTAAAAAGTATGATAAGCCAAGAATAGAGGAAAGTAATAGGAAAGGAAGATGGTAAGCAAATTATCGGGTGCCTTGAGTTCATTTTTGGAACTACACTTATGATCACAGTTAGCACACAAGTTAGCCTTTTTATCCTCAGTTATGTACAATGTAAATGCTAGAAAGTGAAGCAACAACTATCCACGCTATTTTGTCCGTCCATTCAAACCAAAAGTCTTTTATATTGACATGTAATTTGGAATGATTCTAACAAACATGTTTTATATCTATCAACGTGTAATTTGCTATGATTCCGGCCGAAGTATCATTGTATCAGCGTGTAATATAAATATTTTCCATTTTAGATTTCCACTTTGGTCAAATTTAATGTTTATAATTGTATGAAGAAAGGTGTTTATCACCATAAAGAAACACATACTTCCAAATTACACCGAACGCATTGAATCGTCTCACCCTTACAACTGAAATCTATTTCTAACTACTGATAAAAGAGAGTGGAAAGCTTAGTTATATTAGGGATGAGCAAATTCGGTACTGGTACAAAAAATTTATGATTTTCGGGACCGAGAATTTCGGTACGGTACCGATCTCATCCATATATGCATCATAAACTCAACAGAAACAAGTAAAATAAAATAACCAAAATGACCACAAGCGAACCATAACCGACAGTTTAACTGAACCACGGTTAACCAACCATCAGTTACAATTATGGTTAACCGACTTTGCACTACCCTAACTGATGAAACAAGTTAAATAACAGTTTTTTGGTTTAAAGAAAAATGCCAGACTTTATATGAAAATATACACACTTGTTTAGGAACAAAAAGGTCAATAACAATCAAAGATTTAACACATATCACTAGAAAGAAATTTATAACTAACTAGCGGCCGAGGTATGATGGAACTCCGGATTGCTGTCTACCCGCCACTGCTGATGTTGTGTCGGCTGAAGACCGTCCCACTGTGTTTGAACCCCCAATACGTGGCAACCCGAGTTGCAAACCATATTCGGTTGGCCATTGTGTTTTTCTAGCCTTTCGTTTAAAGATTAGGAACACTTTAAATAACAAAAATAAGTATGAACAATAACTAATCATAATTGTGATTTTCTGCAATTTAAAGAAAAAAGTCACCAACTTTGATTGAAAATAGAAACAACATAGTAAAATAAACATTGTTCTTGAAAACAAAATGTCTATAGATTAAAGAGAGAATGATTACTAGAAAGATCTAAACTAGCGACCAAGGTACGAAGGAAAATTAGGTGCCAAAGAACCAACTCCGGATTGCTGTCTACCCGCCGCTGCTGATGTGTCAGTTGAAGACCGTCCCACTTGTGGAGTCTGGTATCCACCCAAACCCGGTAACCCGAGTTGAGAACCATAATTGGCCAGCATGTTTGAACCCACTGTGTTGATTCCATAACCACCACTTAACCCAAACGGCTGAGCCGTTGAAGAAACGTTGTTTTGATTCAAAGCAGACATCAACATCGGGTTCGCCCCGACCATAAGTCCAGCTGCCGGGTTGATAATCTGAGGAGCATACAACCCCCCATAATTACCATAACCCACATTCCCAGTCTCGTTATTACTAGTGACCGGTGGCGTACTTTTACCAGCTTTGTTTCCACGTTGGTTATCTACCGCTTGTCTGCACTGCAACTTACAACCATCAAAAGCTTTATTCGGTTCTTCCAAAGCCTTCTTGCACCCGTCAACTGTTTTGTATATGAAAATAGCAAACCCTTTAAACTTTCCCGTTACATTGTCTAACCCTAACGGGCCTTCCTCGATTTCCCCAAACTTAGCGAAAAAAGACCGGAGCGCAGTTGGGTCCACGTGAGACAAAACGTTTGCAACGAAGATCTTTCGTCCGGCTGGATCTGGTGTCGCTGTTGTCTGGTTGTTACCGGGTGCACCTGGCTTGCCTGCTGCAGCTAACTGACATGACGCCATGCGACTTCCTATTTTCTTCTGTGTCTGTTTGAGAGATTTGTTTGCACTTTTTCGGGTCTTGAAGAGGACAAAGCCGTAGCCTTTGGCCTTCCCGGTGACCTTATCGGTAACGACTTTACAGTCTTCGATTTCACCGTATTGTTTGAAGACGGAAAGTACTTGGTCTGATGTGGCGTCCCATCCGAGGCCGAAGACGAATATCTTACGGTGAGCGGGGTCCACCTCAGCGGTTTGATTGAGGCTGGCAACTATTGAACGGTCGTTCAGGGCTGCTTCTTTGAGAATTTCGATGATCTTTTCTTTTGGTAAGGGTTCTAGAAGCTTCTTAAGAGTTTCCTTTTTAGAACTCTCATCATCTTCGTCTTCGTCTTCACCATCGTCGTCTTCTTCTTCTTCACCTTCTTCTTCCTCTTCAACTTCTTCTTCTTCTTCAACTTCTTCTTCAGAATCAGTTACTTCAACTTCTTGTGTTTCTTCTTCTTCGGCTTCTGATTCTTCTTCCTCCTCCTCGGATGGTTCATGTTTAACTACTATCTTCGGTTTCTTTTCTTCTGCTTGTGCTTTGGTTGCTGTTCCTGCTCTTTTCTTCCCCATTTCACAGACACTGCTTTTTAGCTGAGATTTCAAACAATTGCACATAACATATTAATAACCGAATATATCAGTTCAGAAGAATGACATTACAACAACCACCACACCCAATATATCCCACAAATAGCAGGATTCAGAGGCATGACATTATTAAGCTAATATATGGTTCAGAAGCATGACATTATTAACCTAATATATGAGTTCAGAAGCATGACATTGTTAACCTAATATATGGTTCAGAAGCATATTAATAACCTAATATAAGGTTTAGACACATGACATTATTAACCTAATAATATATATGCTCGCTTATGATAAACAGCGTTTGAACGATAATCACCAGCAGGGATGAAATACTAAAAACTTATCAATTACGAAGCACAAAATTACAAACAATTGCATATAGCATATCAGTAACCTAATATATGAGTTCAGAGGCATGACACTATTAAGCTAATACATGGTTCAGAAGCATGACATAACCTAATATATGATTCAGAAGCATATTAATAAGCTAATGTAAGGTTTAGTTGCATGACATTATTAACCTGATATACATGTTCTTTTATAGGAAAAACTCAACAGATAAACAGTGTATGGACAAAGTTTGAACTTGCAAGGATGTTTTAGTAAAAATATATATCAATTATGAAGCACAAAGTTTCAACTTGCATAAGTTTGATTCACATTTTTGCCTTCTATGGTGTGCGTATTAGTGTAATGCTTAAAAATTTCTTTTATTTCTCTTCGCAAAGTACTGAATGCGTATTGCACCAGCTACCTACAAAATTTTATTATACATTGTTAACCCTATTTTATTACCTTAATTATGTAGATTTGTTAGTAACTGATAAAAAAACGCCCTGTTAACTGGCAAGAAAAGATAACATATTGGTATTCGCTTCAGTTTTATCAATTCTCCAAACAGAAAAACTATAACATGCGAATAATCTTACTATGTGTAATTAACCCCATATTTATCTATGTTGTCAAAGTTCCTAGACACTCAGGCGAGGCTTAGGCGATTTGTCAACCTTCAAGCAAGATTCGGGCCTGATTTTGGTAAGAGTCTGACCTAATCCCAAAACTATAGCAAACTTCTACAAATTGAACTACATATAAAAATTTGTGTATGTATATATAAAACTGAAAATTATACATTAAAGTCTGATCCGATTAACCGCTAGTCCCCACCCCACTCGTTAATTTTGGGCTATTCGTCCAATGGTTTTATACCTAATCCCAAGGTTGTAAGAATCCTGACTAGGCGCCGATTAATCGCTAATCCTCACCCCACTGATTAATTTTGGACTAACCGGTGGCCAAAATGTGTATGTGAATATATAAACTACATATAAAAATGTGTGTGTGTGTGTATAAAACTAAAAACTATACATTAAAGTCCAATGTGTGTGTGTACAAAACTGACAACTATACATTAAAGTTCGATCCGATTAATCGCTAGTTCCCGCCCGATAGCCCGGCCAGCTACTACCACAACATAATATTATTGTTATTATAGCTTGAATTGCAAGGATTAATTTTAATGGAGTAAACCCTAGGAATGAATTGACAGGAACGAGTACACATATATTAATAATGAATAGAGTACATACATATCATACGCTTATAATAATTATAAAACAGACGAATTGAATTGTGAAGCGATGAAACTTATAATATAAGACAGACTTTACCGGATGTATGCTCGTGTGCGACTGACCGACGACTGGGTTTATGTTTATGATTTGGGTGTAATTCTGTACTTGTGACTTGAGGCTTGGTTTATATACTTTTTTTGTTTTTGTTATTTTTAAACCTAATTTGAGTTCTTTTTTACTAACGATGTAAATTTATGGCACGGACCTGACACGACACGAATTTTAATAAGTTTGGTTGTCTGTCTGGGTTCGAGGTTAACATGTTTATGTCTTAAACAAGTCGACATGTTTAAATCTGTGTTATAAATAGATTAAAGACTTGTTAACTTGTCTGTAACTTTTGTAAATTTCTAATTTAAAAAGATAAATGAATATATTCTCCTAAAATCCCAAATCTAAAGTCATACTCACATATAACATTTCACCCATGCTCGTCAAAACTTGATATTATAATTTTAATGAATGTTATGATTTTTTGTTTCAACTATGTTATAGATTTGTGTTTTTTTGGTTCAAGTATGTTATGATATGTTGTTTTTTGTTTCAAATATGTTATGGAATATGTATTGATTAAGACTTTTAATCTCGTATTGAAACTTTTTGTTTCGTTACACATGTATTAACTATTGTATCTTTAACGCATGTCCCTTAACATGTTAGCATGCTACTAAACAGGTTCATGTGTGTGTTTAGAAAAAATGACACAATTAGTTATCGTGTCGTGGTATGCTTGTGTTTAGTACCGCATGTCATCGTGTCTTATCGTTTCGTGTCCGGCATGTTATGGCAACCCTAATTTTAACTGAACCGTTGGATAGAACTAAAGATTAACTTTACGACCGGTCGATTTTTTGGTCTTTGGATGAATGGGAAGGAAACATGTGTGGTGTGAATTTAACATGAGTTTCCCCTCTTGTGGGCTTGTGGAGTAGTTGTTTCACGGCCGGTCAAACTGCTTTAAAAGTTGTTTAATGCAAGGTGGCTAAACCATGAGAAGACGTGTCTTGGCAACCAACATGCATTTATTTATATCTTTCGCATTTGACACTTTTAGTTTCCTCCTGCGAAGCTACTTACTTAGTCAAGTCCAACAAGTCATGCATAGTATTACCACGAATCTAAGATCTACCGATATAGTTTTTAAAACCATGTCCGAGAACTTGTATCTCACGACGAAGCTTACATTCCAGCTCCTTACCCTTGATACTAGATGGTATGTGTTCTTCCAAAATACATAATAAAATGGTTCAGATTCATACCTTGGGATTTGCCCGAACCATAAAGGCTTAGTTCAACCAAAACATATGGGGCTTACTTCGTGTGAAACTACTTGCGGTTATTGATCTATCAATGTCCGCACCCATGACAATGGAAATTGCACACAAGATCAAGCATATAAAGGTGACACTCACACGCAGTGGTGGATCTAGAAAAGATATACAAGGGTATCCTAAAAAAATGTTAGGGCAATCAAATTTAATTTGTCCCTTTTTAATGCATTTACGCCCCGGTGAACGGCGGCCGTAACTATAATGGTCCTAAGGTAGCGAAATTCCTTGTCGGGTAGCTAATATATCAGTTTTAAAAGTTGTAGTTTGGCAAAAAAAAAAAAATGTTTCAAAATATGTGGATGTCAGGATTCAAACCTAAGCAGGCAAACCACATGATTTCTAGTCTTGTAGTTAACCACTTAGGAAAAATATATAATATGCATGATGGTTTGAGTATTTGCACTTGGCCGACGAAATTAAGGGGTAACCCGTCCTTAATAGATCCGCCCCTGCTCAAACGACTGATATGCAAAGTGTCCAATGCGTTCATCACCCACGCTGCAGGGGGTCAAGTTAGGATGTGTTGCACTTTTTACGGTTTCACGTGACTCCTACTAAAATACCACTTCAAATTTTGCCAGTCATATATGTATGACAAACTCCCATTTATTCCACTTATGTTTGCAAGCATGTTCATATCTTTCACATGTTTAAACACCCAGCATCAAGCATTCATATCTCATTTATCTTAGAATCATTGAACGTGGTTTGATTCATTGCAAAGCTCTCATATCATAGAACATAAACCCGGTAAGTAATACTTATATTAACCAGAGTTGCATATAAAGTTTAATGTCAAAGTTAGTGAAAATTTTACTTTTATACTTGGTGAAAAAACTGTCCATAACATAAATTGCACAGGATATCACAATTTCAAATTAGACAAAACTTCCTGATAAGAAGCAAAACATAATAATAATAATTCAATTCTCCTCCAAAAGGGGATTAGATTTATAACATACAACAAGAAAACATGGAAATCATACAAGATGTTTAGTTCGAAAAGAGGGACTCGTCTATCTCAATCTTCACAATCTCTCCGTCGTCATATTTGTCCTTCCTTGGCGGAGCTGGTGGAACCGGCACTCTTGGTGGCCCTCTCCCCTTCTTCTTGTTCCTCGGTCTCGCCTACCAGTTGATACACAATTTCACAACTTAGTTTCGTAATACTCGAAATTCATACTATTGGATATTAGGTTTATTATTATGGGCCCACAACCGATAAGGTTTCTAAGATTTGTATTCCGTTCTCTAAATTGAGATAGTACGTGCATGAAAACAAAAACAAGATAAACGATTTGAAACCAAAGAAACCAAACAGAAACAAAACCCGACGGTTTGTTTTATGTTTTCTCGAAAAACTGAACTTCGGTTCTCCATGTAACTAAAACCGAACTGATACAAAAACCAACAATTTGGTTTTATGTTTTAGTAAAAACAAAGTTTCGGTTTGGTAAGTTCGGTTTTAGCTACGCTCAAAACCAAACTGAACCGATACAAAAACCGACGGTTTGGTTTTATGTTTTCGTAAAAACTAAGCTTTCCATTCGGTTTAGGTTTTGTTTGTAACTAAAACTGAGATGACCGAATATTTTGAATTTAAAGTAATTTATAGCATTTAATACATAGTTGAACCCACATATTTTAGCTCAAATGTATAATAATAACTAATTATTTATAAACTCACAAAAAATTGGGCCAAAAATAAATTCATTAAATTATGCCAAAATTTTCTTTTCAGACACAAAATTTTCAAGCACATATGACAAAACTGAAACCGAACAGTTTTCAAGGAGTGACATTTTGTTTGTTGGTTCGGTTTTAGCCCAAAACCGAACCAACCAATGGACACTCCTAAATTGAGATATTGAACAATGAACAAATACTAGGTTTATCATTACAGTATCTAGCGTTTGCATTCCGTTCTCTAAAACATTAAAAAATAAAACTTACATTTCCGAAGGAATGATTGAATCGTTTGCCTTTAGCAGTCTTCTTATCCCCTCTTCCACAATAAACTGAGCCTCAAAACAAACCAATTAGTTTTGAAATATCAATAATAATAATAATAACTAGGTTTACGTACTGAGAGGTGAAATTGGGGTTGTTGTTACAGAGGCGGAGAGAGAGACTGACGACGGCGCGTGAGAGAGAGGCACGGCGGTGACAGACGGAGAACGGGAGAAGGAGAGAGAGTTGGAAGTGATCGGAATGGATGCCACGGCTAACGCCATTGACGCCATGGTTTCAAGCACAGGATTGATTTGGTACAATTAATAGTGAAAGAAGATAAGAGTTGATAAGTTCCCTCCAAATATACTCACTCTGGTATATAATATACGGCGTCGTATCACTTAACTCACTTTAGAGGTCCACAGACCGGGTTAGGTTGAAACCGGTTCAGTTTCAGTTCAGGATTTGACTGGTTTTTGCCTGGTTAACCAGTTTGAAAACGAATTTGTTAGAGAAAATTACAATCCAATTCTGAACCGCAGTTTCAAACCGGTTTCTACTTAATCGGTTTCAAACCAGTTCAATTAACCGGTTTATTTGTCCACATCTAACCCACTTAACTAGCTTGCTTTACTTACCGGGGATCTTGCATTAACGAGTTAATAACTCATTGTTTGTAAGTTACTCAAGATCGACTCGATAAAAAAATAAATTGGTTGGGTTTAAAAAGGTAAAACTGGAAGTTAGAGCCTACAAGAAGCTCGTTTAACATATTAGTCATAACCCAAGTGTTATTTATCAAGCTTGAGCAATTTCGCAAGATATATTACTTACAAAAATTTTATTGAAGGTCATATAGACATAAATAACTATTATTATATCAAGAGTAAACTATTATCTATGTTCCTATGTTTGCTAATCATTATAAAAGTAGTTAAATAATTTATGTAGTATATGTGCTCCCGGCCATAGTAATAAAATATAGATAAAAATATTTATAAATTTATATAACTAATAAATAGTAATAAATTAGAAAATTCTAAGCTTAACTCAGGTATGAAAACGAGTTTTACTTGACTCGTTTATACCCCTAATTTTGAGTACATATAATATCATATTAACATAAATCACAAAGTTTACTCGTGCAAAATTTGATTTGTTTGCATTCAAAAATAAATTTTAAAAGGATTTTAAAGTCATATATACCAAATGGTATGCGGAGTGGTGTTCTCAAACACACATTCGAAAAGGATTTTAGTTTAGCACCGGAATCCATGGGCCGGTGTTCCTGCCCATTTTTCACATTTCTTTCTGATCCTCCAAACCACCAGTCTCATTTTTGATTTGTTCTTTCATGAATACCGAAACCCCGTTTAGAGTCCACTCCATCCACCCTTATAATTGATGAAGTAGGTTGAATTGGTTTTTTTCTTTCATATGAGTGGTTAGTTATAACTAATTTTATTACTATCATTGCTATTGAGTATTGTTGTTAGACCAAGAGTGATGGGAAACACCCAAAATGTCAAAACGCCCCCCAACTCCTATCTTCATTGGTTGGTTTCATTCTTTGATCCCACCATTATATTCATCAAACGTTTCTCTATAAAGTTGTGAGACTTTTTGAACCTTAAAACGCCTGAAAACATTCTCCACAATGTTGCCGGTTGTCACTACGCCTTACTATTGCTTAAATTATTACTAATATCATCGATGTTAAATTTAAAAAAAACAATAGTAATAACTATTATTATAGGTTATGTACATCTGCGAGACTGCGACATACAAATATCTTAAAAATCTAGTATATTTAGGTAATGGGCCTCCATCCATTAACCAGTGTTATCGGGCTTAATACTTTTCAGCCCCTATTTACTTATACCTCTTTAGGGTTCACTATTCCATGATTCCATCTAGGCATGTTCAAAACGGTTTGGGACTAGGAACCGGAACCGGTTTTTTGGTTTGGGACTAGGAACCGGAACCGGTTCCTAACCGGTTTCTATATTCAAAACCCCCTTTTAAACCGGTTCCAGGCTCGAACCGGTTAGGGAACCGAACCGGTTCTCCCACCCTCGGACCCCTAACCTATCTAACCGGTTCTTACCGATTCCTAACCCGGTTCCTGTTCGATCCAACGGCTATTTTTGACCCCAACGGTCAAAAAACGGCCAAAAAAACGATTTCCAACGGCTATATTCGATCCAACGGATAGAACAGGTTAGGAACCGGTTCCGGTTCCTACCCGCCTCCACTCAGAAATGCAAGAACCGGTCACGGATCATCGGGTTGAATCAGATAGGGTCCGGTTCCTACAAAAAACGGGTAGGAACCGGTTCGGGTCCGGTTCGGGTCCACCGGTTCGGTTCCAGGAACCGGTTTCGTTGAACATCTCTAATTCCATCAACAAACAACTCACAGCCGACCAAACAATCAAACCAAACCAAACCAAACTACAAAACATGTCGTCGAAGATGGTTCTGAAGACAAAACCCAAATCCTCAAAAGCCCCAAAACCATCAGATGACAAATCAACATCAAAGGTTATAAAGGAATGGAGCACATGGACCATGAAGAAGGCTAAAGTCATAACTCGTTACGGGTTCATTCCGTTGGTTATTATTATTGGCATGAACTCTGAACCCAAGCCATCGATCTATCAGCTTCTTAGCCCGATTTAATTCCTAATTGTTGGGTTGTTTATTATTATTTGTCGAATTTTATTAATAATTATTAGACCGGGTTTATATGGTTTGATTAGTGAATTTATGATGTGTCGTTATATGGATTTACTCATTTACATGTATTAACATTTTATTATTATAAGTTTTTTGTGTTGTTTGGTTGTTTTTCGAAGCTGGACTTATATAAAGCTTGTTTAGTTATTGACACACGTAGAAGAATGTTTAATTTTGCCTATTATAGACAAAGCATGTATATTTTATCTAAAGAAACTGTCAAGTGGCATGCAACATGTCATCCAAGTGTTATCACTTATCAGTTTTGTTACTTGTTCATGTTTTTCGATGCTGCTTGTTACCTGACTCATCTTTGCATGAATCCAATCCTTTGGCGGGATCGATCGCGCTCTTGTTGATTGCTCTCGGCCACGTGTATTGAAGGCAATTGGTTACTTTCACCTTGCGTGTTCTATTTGTTGGGTTTGTAGGCCTTGTGTGGCCCGGTTTTTTTATTTGAAGTCCAAATGGCAGACTGGTGTAGGGTAGCTAGACCGAAGCCCGGCCCCGGTTTGGATTTCTTGTTCAATAATTTACAAACCTTAGTTCAATTTCTATATAAACCACATTATGTACTTGTAATCATTGTCAATGTTTAAAAACCGGTTTTTTTACTTGTACCGGATTAGACTAAAAAATGGTACAACCGGTTGAACCGGGTTATACCGGGAGGTTCAACCGGTTCAATAGTTTACTATATAATTGCCTATAGATGTAACTTTAATCCAAAAATAACATAAAACTAAATGAGTTCTATAACAAAAAATAATCCAAAAGTTAATCTATATTAAAAAATAATAGAAAAGCACTCAATTTTTAAAAAATAGTTCTAAAGTTTACACGTTTAATGTTAATTGTTGGGTTAAAATCAATTTTGAAAAATATGACCCACAAATATCAAAAATTTCTCGGGCTTAAAACCGGTTTACCGGTAAAAACCGGTATTTTAGACAAAAACCGCCGGTACGATGTTCTAGCAAACCGGTCAAAAATACCGGACTCAAAATACGGGCTATTGTGCGAAATCCGGTTTAACCGGTTCAACCGGCCGGTTTGAACCGGTTTTTAAAACACTGAATTCATTGTCACTCAATAAATAATATATAGTTGTCACCCGTAGACGTAGGTCAGTTTAGACCGAACCACGTTAAATCCTCGTGTTCGTTATTGCTTTCGCGTGTGTGTTCAGTTTCGTGTGTGCGTTTAATCATAACAAGTGGTATCTAGAGCTTAGGTTCGGATCACACGAAGAACACGAGAACCAGCCGAGTCGCCGTTAAACCAGCCAGCCACCGCCACCCTACTGCGCTAGGATTCCGCCGCCGCTACGGTTCTCCGATTGTCGTTAGAGTTTACGCCGCCGTTGTTTCGCCGCCACTAAACTCAGTCCGACGATCACGACAAAGGTTCTATTTACGAAAGCTATTAACCACCGCACCACCACCAGTATATCGCCGTTGAGGACCGTCGCCGCCCAGGTTTCAGATTCAAGCAGAAGAGGAAGGCAGGGAAAAGAGAAGCACCAATCTCTTTGTTCTTGTGCGCGCTGTTCCTCACAGCAAAATTAAAAGGAAATTGAACCAAAGAAAGTGTTTTTTCATATTCTTTTGGGCCTCGTGGAATCAAAGGGCAGTAGCCCATATTGTTTTTCTGTTAACTTAGTGGGCTGGATACAAGGGCAGTGAGCCCAATTTGGTTGAACTTGTGTGGCCCAACTCTTGAGGCAGTTTGGCCCATAAATAAATTTGGGTCGAGATCCTATTTTGTAAAGTACGAGCCAGGAACGCGTTAATCAAGATCCTATTTTAGTTGAAGAACAGTTGTCAAATCAGAAGAAATTGTTTAGAAAAACGAGAACCAGTGCCAACCGCGTTTGTCAGGTTTTATCGTTTCAGTTTAAAGTTTCGGTTTGTGATTTTCAGTTAATTATTCCGCTACGTATAAATAGGTTGATTGTTTAACAGAGTTCAGTAGAACAGTCGTTAAGTTCAGGCTTGTGCCGTTGCTGTGTCTGTCTCTGTTTTTATCCAGTTTTTCGTTTTAGTCATTGTCATGGCAGAAGACGGAAAGGTTTCGATACAGAAGTTTGATGGGCAGAAATTTGGTTGGTGGAAGATGCAGATTGAAGCGCTAGTTTGTCAGAAAGACTTGGATGTAGTATTTGAGGATGAAAACCCAGAAAAGTTGTCAGAAGCAGATTGGAAGACGTTAGACAAGAAAGCTAGGGCTTGTATTACTTTGTCGTTGTTGGAAGATGTGGCGTTTAACGTCATGAAAGAAACCACAGCCCGTGGTATGATGGAGGCTCTATCAAACTTGTATAAGAAGCCTTCGGCAGCGAATAAAGTCTATCTTATCCGAGAGCTAGTGACAACAAGAATGAAAGAGGGTGGGTCTATTGCAACGCATATTAGTAATCTTAATTCAAACCTCTCCCGCTTATTGTCAGTCGACATTAAGTTTGATGATGAAGTTCAAGGTCTTTTGTTATTATCCTCTTTGCCTGACAGTTGGTCGCAAACAATGACTGCGGTTTGTAGTTCGTCTACAAAAATTACCTTTGATGGGATTCGGGATTTGATTCTTGGAAAAGATTCAAGACGCAGAAGTTCAAGTGGAAAGTAGTTAAATGGAATCTCGTGGTTGCTCGTGGCAAGAAAATGGGTTTGTTGTATATGGTCGATATGTCACCGAAAGGAGTGGATCCAGTTTTGGTGAAAGACAAAGTCCGGTTCACAGAATCTCGTGGGCAGAAGAATGTTCGTTTTGCAAGTAACAAACCCAGAGCCAAAGTGAAGTTTTAGGATGAACGAGCTAGGAAGGTTAAATCAGTCAAAGGACATCGTGACAGTGGAAGCACAGGTCGTGTTTCAATTACAGTTCCAGGTCGACAGTGGATTAAGAAAACCAGTATTCCAGCTGTAAAAGTCTCTCCAGTGGATTACTTGCTGAATATGGAGAGTGTTTGTTCTCAGGATCCGGTAGTTTGTTTCAGTGGGAGCCGGTAGGGACAGAGAACGGGTCATGGGCAGTTTTAGCCGTGACTGACATGTTGGAGCTCCGGGGAGCTTCAACGGGCCTTCAGGTTAATTGATGAGAAGGCAGTGGCAACTAGAAGATGGTTAATGTTCGGATTACAGAAGTACAATCAGGAGTGCAGACGAGAGAACTCAAGGCCTCCGAGTGGGAGATTGTTGGGTTCGTAGGCTTGTGTGGCCCGGTTTTTTTATTTGAAGTCCAAAGGGTAGACTGGTGTAGGGTAGCCAGACCGAAGCCTGGCCCGGTTTGGATTTCTTGTTCAATAATTTACAAACCTTAATTCAATTTCTATATAAACCACATTATGTACTTGTAATCATTGTCACTCAATAAAGAATATCTAGTTGCCACCCGTGGACGTAGGTCAGCACGTTAAATCCTCGTGTTCGTTATTGCTTTCGCGTGTGTATTCAGTTTTGTGTGTGCGTTTAATCCTAACATTGTTTGTGTTATATGCTTCTAGTGTGCAATGTTGCTTGATGTTTAAACAATAGTAGTTATCCACGTTATACAACTTTGCAATCATCAGTATGATCAGTTTCTTGTTTACACGATTGGCGTGTTGTTTTTTGTATTTGAGACGTGGTTAAGCTGTTGATTACCTTATTAGTTGTCAATCCGAGACCACTCAAGGTTTAGAAAGATGAAATCTAAAAAAGGGCCCTAAATCTTTTATTCGCTTTGAGCCTTCGAAATGGTTGAGTTGCCCCCACGCCAAAAACCAAACCCAAATCACAATGAATATGTTGATAGGGATCACGATAGCCACCTATAGTCGTCGAGCTTGGTAGAAAGCAGGGGACGAAGTATAAGAGGGACCGGGGGTGACCCTGGTCACTGCCATTTTTCGCTTCATAGGATAAATATTCACGATTCTGTCTGAAAATTTTTATAGGTATTGAGCAGAGTCACCCCCGTGATATTGGGTCTATGACTTCTTCACCACTGTGATTAAGCCCAAGCTTCGCCACTAATAGAAAGAATGGTGGCCTCTCCATCGCATTCTGCACTCCACGCAATATATTTAATAATTTTAAATGAGACTTGAGACTGCAAATGAAGGTTTATTAAAACAAGTAAATGATAATGGAATCACACCAAACTTTGTGGTTTACCATATTTCATTTTCACATCTTCATATGATTGTGAAATGCTATAGTTATTTGGAAGTTCCCGTGTTCGAGTTATCGTATATACGAAGTTGAAACAAGTCATCTCTAGTTCCAATCAAAACGGGCCGGGCTGACCTGCAAAAAAGTTTGGCCATTTTAGAAAGAAAAAAAGAAAAGTTACAAATAGTTAATGTGTTACTTATAGTTGACAAAAAAATAATGTTAACTCAAAAACAAGAACATAAAATGACAAGTTACAACTTTTTTGTTACTAATGGCCGACTAAACCTGATATTATCATCCCCATTACCGGGACAGACTTAACAACATTAGATAAAGGTGACATAAATCATCAACAAATTAAATCTTATTTTTTTATTATTACCATTCAACAATAATTTTATTGGATGTGTAATTGGGTGGAGGACCAGAACCCACTCATGCTTGCCGGTTAACAAGTTTACATGCCCATTGTAGCTTGTCTTAGGAAATGTTGTCACCATAATTCATGATCATGTAAGCTACAGTGTTATTAAAGTTGTTGTAACCATTGAAGTAGCTAGGATATTTTTCTTATGGTATCAGTATTTTCCAATGTTGGAATTTGTAACAACCGGACACTGAAACTTTCAGCTAGTGTCGGGTCACATAAAAAAAGACAATGTCTTAGTTGAAGTACATTGTCGATGGTCGCAGGTCTGAGGTTGCTCGTTGGTCTTTTATAATAATTCGGTTGACTTATTTTTTGGTTTAATATTTAGGTTAAACAATTGGGAAACTAAGATATTAGCGAAATAGAAAAATGGGCTTATTAAAAAAAATAATTGGGCTTCTTTAAAATGGAAAGAAGAGTAATAGTTTTGATTAGAAGGGTACAAAACCGTTTTTTTTTTCATACTGAAAAGGTTCTAAGCCAAACCGGTTTGGTCAAAGCCTGGTAAAATCCGGTTTGACCCAAACTAGTCCTGTATAGAAACCGGTTTAAGAGCATGAATGTTCGAACTGGTCAAACCAATTCAGTTCGATTTAAAACCGGTTTTTTTTCAAATCGGTCCGGTTTAAAACAGGTTTGGTAGTTTCTAAAGGAGAACTGGTAAAAGAACCAGCAGGCTAGGTCAGTTTGGGAACCGGTTTTTTGGTCAAATCAGTTTGGTCGGGCTGTAGTGAACCAGTCCCAAATAAGTTAATTTGCTCACCTCTAATTTTGATTATTTAAACTTTAATGATAAACTTGTTTATTCAGTTAAAGTTTTATTAAAAGATCTATTTAGTAAAACTTTCATGGGCAATTGTTGCATGTTTTTTCTTCATAAAATCCAATGGGTTCATTCGTTGATACAAATAGCGTTCTTTCAAAATTTTCATGTTATACGTTCTATATGAATCACGAAAATGAATGGTGTCGGTTGAACCCGTCATCGGTTTCATTGATGAAAGATTTTTAGGGAATATCTCATAGAATAGTAACCAACTTTTAAAACTGTTTCAATTAGGTCACTCATGCATATTTTTCTCAAACTGGGTCACTAAATCTTTAAATCGAGTCTCACCGATTTTCGTGTGCGTTAAGAAAGAAATGGAGGATAAGATACGGGGGTCGGAATTTGCAATCTATGTAGTTATTTTTTAAAAAAATTAAAAAACGTTAATTATTTTAAAATTAAAAAATAAAAAATAAAATCCACGTCGTCACTCAACGTCAACATCAAAAAAAAGATAAAAAGATTTCCTATGTGAACCAAAAAAGAAAAACGTTAAAAAACATGTTAAAACCTTCAATTTAATAAAATATGAAAATTGAGTGACTTAATTGAAACACTTTTTAAAGTTGAGTGACTTAATTGAAACACTTTTGAAACTTGGTTACTGTTATATGAAGTTGCCCCAGATTTTTAATAAAAACTAACAATTTTAAGAATTTTATAAAACCGGTTCAAACAGTTTGACTGTAAAGATATCCGGGCCTTTAAAGTTTACTTTCACCAATAATAAACAAAGCGTGTATAATTAATCAAAAAGAAACTGCCATAAATGCTTTTCCTAACTTATTATTGGATTAATGTTTGATCTTGATTTTTCAGAGTTTTTTATCAAAACGGGGTGTAAGGAAAATTTATTTACCAAAATAGGTTAAATGAAACATATTTATCAAAATAAGGTTTTTATTTATTTCTCATTTATTTTGTTATGGCCCCACAATCACTGCCTAAGTCCCTCACTACCAGAGTGGTCGCCGGCCATCACCATCAAACGCTCCGCCGCGACGGCTATCGTCGCCGGAGTTCACGTCGTTACTATCTCCTTCTCCCTCGATGGTTTCTTGTGTTATTTTAAGCTGACGAGAGATAGGTAGATAGAATGACTACGTGAACTTGGACGATTAAGATGGTTGGCGCGGCGGAGCATCTGATGGTGATGGCCGGCGATTAAGATGGCCGGCGCGGTGGAGCGTTTGATGGTGATGGCCGGCGACCACTCTGGTAGTGAGGGACTTAGGCAGTGATTGTGGGGTCATAACAAAATAAATGAGAAATAAATAAAAACCCTATTTTGGTAAATATGTTTCATTTAACCTATTTTGGTAAATAAATTTTCCCTACACCCTATTTTGGTAAAAAAACTCGATTTTTCAACATATAAATTATTAAAAACAAGATATAAATACTGTGATAAACCTATAATAGGCATCTGATAAGTTTGTTTTTTTTTAATTCTTGTTAATCATTTAACTATGTAATTAGGTCGAATCCGTTCTTTTCTCGGTTTTATATATAACCTATGGTATCGAATCAATGAATGGACTCATTCTTTTTCGGTGAACTAACCTAGTGTCACTCTAAAAATAGTATTCGAACCCATTAATTATAAAAATTTGAATTAAAATTGTTATAGTAATGAATTTTTTTACAATATATAAAAAACTTTAAAAAATTGCTAACAAACATTATAAACGGGCCAATAATAACCCATATATAGATTATGCTTATAAAAAAGTCCAAATTATTCATAGAATTGCCTAGTAAACCAGACTCAGTTAACATTCTTAAACATAATACCTAAGTGAAAATTAAATAAAAAAATAAAAACATCCATCGCCTCAGTGACCGATAAATTATGTTTCTATTGACCAAACGACCATCACATCATCGCCTTCGCTGGTTCTTCTCAAGGCTTCAACCATTACCATACCTGCCGCGCTTCAACCAGACGACAACGGTCGGCCGACCGACTCTTTCTTTGATGAGCCTTCAATTGATCCAAACCTCACGAAAAATATTTCTTTGATTTTGCGTAATTAAATGGGTGACAACTGTATATATGATACATGCATTTGTTAGATTGAAAATGAGTTCTTTTTTGGAGTCGCGATTGAAGATGTTATGAATCGATTACAAAACACGAAAATGTGTAGGAAACAATTATAATATGCAATTCTTTTTTATTAAATATGACTTTGGGCCCGAAAACTTTGACGCTGAAAAAAAATCGAGCACCTAAAAATACCGAACCCTTAAGAAATATTTTTTGCTCCGCCACTATGCTATTATTACAATTGACCCACCTCTATCATTTAATAGCTGACAGTATATACCTATTATTTGGGACATGTGGTGTTGTCTTTAGTTTCAATGTTTTTAGACCAGTTTAGTCATGTTGTCTGTATTAGGGTTTGGAGGTCTTTGCCTCTTTGGTTTTGTTATGTTTCCAGCATTGGTTTCTTGTTTTGTTTGGTGTTGTTTTGTTACTTTGTTTTTGTCCAGCTTGCCTAGCTGGTTGGGTTGTTATATAAAGAAATCCTATTAATTAATCTTAGTAGCAGTGGCGAAGTTTGAATATATACATCGGGAGTACGGACTCAATATGTATAAGCAACTATATGAACGAGAGGGGGCAAGGCTCTAAGTTTCGGGAAAAAAACGGGATAAATTTACACTATATATAAAAAATTTCAACCGAAAAGAATAAATTTACACTAATGAGCAAAAAAACGGAGAGTGTCGGGCCACCCCCTTGGCCCCAACTAAGTTGCGCCATCGCTTAGTAGTTATGTGTCCATATACACAAGAAGAAAATAACTATATAACAGACATGAATATAGTTGTCAGGAATCTTATTTGAAATCTTATCTTAAAGTTCGCGACCAATCTTTCGTGGGCAATGAGGTTCCATAAAAGACGACAGGATCTAGACTTATGTGTGTCATGTTCGTGAATGACAGTTGGTTGTCCTCGGATTAGGCTGTCCGTCAATAATTAGCGACGGATTACATTTTTGTTCTAACATACAAGCAATTATGGCATATTACAAACAATAAACATCAAAAATATTAAAAACAACTTGTGAATATATTCTTAAAATTGTCATAAACAAATTAAAATCAAACCTATGTTATATTCCAACCAAGACTAAATGCATCATCAACCATATCTTCATATATTACCACTAGACTAAAACCAAAGAAAAACAACCAATGAACCAAAACATCAAACTCAATGATTATGAGCCGGTAACGATGCCGGCGGAGGCTTGCATTGGTAACACTTGGCAAACAGACCGAACGTGTCAACTTGTTTGATGAAGTTTGTCATGCTAGCCCACCCACCGAACCCGAACCCAACCACAAAAACCCAAACCACAATGAATACGTTGACTATGTACATAGCCGTCCAGCTCGGTAGAAAGAATGGTGGCTTCTCCGCTGCGTTCTGCACACAACAAATTTGACAATATTAAGGTGAGCATATGTGCTAATGGGTTACTAATTATGGTCACGAAAAAATTATTATTACGATAATAATCTAAATCTTTAATTACCTGGCGGGCGGAAGCCTTTCGGTAAGTGAGCATATGTGCTAGAGCCGGGATGATGTAAACCGTGAAGCTAACCAACAGAGCGCCAACAGCCGAGTTAATGGGCCCAAAAAACGGGAAAATAATGGCTAGGAACCAAATTGGTATCACAACCGGAAGCCTAGCCAATGCGCGTAAACATATGCTATTTGTATCATGCATCCCCACAACTTTCTCCCACACAAAGTACAACGGGGTACACGCGAACCCAAATGTTATAAACTGATGGATTAACATGAGGATAACCGCTGTATCACGAAAACGGGTTCGTGGCAAAAGGGAAAACGCGTTTGAATGGGTTAAAAGCTGGTCACCAAAGGCCCAATACATTGCAGCAGCTGATGGGAGTGTTAATGTGAATACATATAATGTAGCAAATAGATATATGTATTTAAATTTCCTCGGCTTCCACATCGCGTGCATTATTTCACTAAAATTAAACATGCAAATAAAATCATTATTTATAGTAAAAGATTATGATTAAGACATTAAATTAGGGAGTGATTTATTATTTTATTTACTAACACTGTGACCGCGTGTCCACCGAAAGTGTAGAGTATGTTAGTGGCTCCAGTGAAGTACAACACGAGCTTTTTGGGACCCGAGTGAACCACGTCTTCGACCTGGTCGTGGACCAAGGCCGCGATGGTTAGGTACCAAGCGGTGTAGGTGGTCATACCGAGGCCGAGAAATGACCAAATTCGGTAGTTATGGAACGATGGTATGAAGACGGTTGTAGCACAACATGCTCCAAATATATATGTCCATGTCCTCTTGTCCAAATGATCATTTATGTAGTATATATTGCTGTATAGATAATATGTCACACAATATATAATAATTTAATAACATCAAATGACTAATGTAACAATGTTTTGTATAATAATTTGTATGATGGTTAAAATAATAAATAAGGTTGGGATTCAAACCTTGCACAAGCTATGAGTTGTATGACTGAGCCAAATAGAAGGAAGGTGCAGTTGAAGGCTAACCCCACAGCTTTCCAATGTGGGCCCAAAAGCCCATCTAGCACTTCAAACCACTACATCAAAATAGTGTGAATAAGTATGGATGGCATGCATATGTCATAGCAAAATGCATCATGTAGGGCATATAGAAGCATGGTTCACATGTATCAAATGATGTTCTAGTTTAATGCATTTGTCTACAACTAAAATACAAGTGTTTAAGCACATGGTACAATATGTCATGAAAACTGATGGATTTTGTATTGCATCACTCAAAAGAACAAAGTTTGTGTTCTCAAGTGGAAGCAAGTCATGACTTATGTAAATTGTAAATATTAATCAAATACTAATATTTTTAATTGATGCAAATATTAAACTTATAAAAGATTGAATTTTGAATAAGTATATATGTATGGCAAGCATGTGTCAAAGGAAAATGCATCATGTAAGGTCCAAGTAATTAAGCACATGGTACAATATGTTATGGAAACTGATGGATTTGGTATTACACCACACAAAAGAACAAAGTTTGTGTTCTCAAGTGGAAACAAGTGACACGTGTAAATATTGATCAAAACAAGAAATAAAAACTAAACTTTTTTAGTAAGTCAAGATTCAATTTTCTTGATGTAAGACAACATGCTTAATCAAAGACTAATCTTTTTTAGTGATGTAAATATTAAACTTATGTAAAAAAGATTGGATTTTTAACCTGAATCACATGGTTCTTGAAGCTGACATTCTCTTTTCTGGCTCTATACTCCACATAAAGAACACTTATAAGATAAGCAGTCCAACTTCCAAGAATCCCATAAAACACTTGTAATATGACTCCTGAAAGCATGCCCAATTGAGAGAAAGAGTATGGCAAAGTTAACAACACTTGAGCCACCTGATCAAAAAACCCATACAAGAAACAAAAAAAAGATTCAAATTTTTAGCAAAATAAAAGTACAAGCTCTAAAAGGGTATTTTGGTAAATTTACCTGGTTTGAAGCACAACTAAACCAAGCATCATAAGCAGAACCACCATGCCAAAGAAAGTTCTTGAAACCAGACATTGACTGATCTACCCCTGCCTCTTCTTCACCATTTTCTTGCTCAGTTGCAACTATTGCTTCTTTATCAGTTTGTTTGTTTGGAACCATTTTTGCTCTCTTTTTTAACTTTCACCAAAAAACCCTTAATTTATCTGAACCTGAAAACACAAAAAGGTTCCACCTTTATATAAACCAATCCAAAATCTTGAAAAAAATGAGTTTTTTTTTTTTTTTTTGCACCAGAAGAGAGAGAGATATAATGATCAAATGGGTGTCTCATAAATTCAAAAAAGATTAATAAATTTGATGAATTTAATCATGAAAAAGACATACCAGCAGCTAAAGAAAGAAAATATATATGATATGATTCTTGGTTACTTTCTCTCACTAAAATTATTGGGATTTGTTGAAAAAAGAAGAGAATTTGATGAAGCTTTAAAGAGAAAAATGTGAAGGCTTTTTGCTGCTGAATTAGTGTTT
Organism: Bidens hawaiensis; assembly: GCF_021521415.1. Lineage (NCBI taxonomy): Eukaryota > Viridiplantae > Streptophyta > Magnoliopsida > Asterales > Asteraceae > Bidens > Bidens hawaiensis. Next base: position 123,669 of record NW_027496369.1, on the reverse strand, counting down.
CTTTGTCTGTAAAAATTTCTCTTATTATTATTTTGGCTGCTTAATGTTACAGACAGAATCTTGTACAGTTGTTAATGTTAGTGTACAAAATCTTTTCTTTTTTACTTCTCTTTTGGTGTAAATGATATAGACGTTACATTAGTTCTACTTACACTCTATTTGTCTAACAAAATAATTTAAATATAAAGCTTACATTTTTTTTTCTCTTTTCTTGCAAAAGTTTAATTTTAGTCTTTGTTTTACACGTTACCAATCATTTATCTCTTTTATTAAAATATTTGAAGTTAAATATTTCCAATGATTAAAGTTACTTAAGTGTGTAATATACTAATATGTACTTGTTTATTTATTTATTTTGTTGGAATAGAATCATAAATTTTACTTAAATGTAGTTGAATAAACCTAAAATCTCAATCATATAACCTGGTATGATAATAATAAAAAAAAAACAAAAAAAAAAACATGCCCACAAACGATAACTATGAAAAATCACCTTATTAATTTTAAATTTATTGAATTATATTAAAATCATAACTGTACAGGAATAAAAATATGAATACTGATATAACCGAAAACTATATATAAATTATAATATGAATTATTCTGCTTAATTTAAATAAGAACAAAACGAATCTCTAATACAACCCAAATATGTATGACTTACAATATGGTTCGTGTTTGTGAAAATAAAATAACAATGATATGTTAACTAGATAATAGCGACTTACCTGATGATTTACAATTTAACTCCAAAGCAATTCGTGCTGATAAAGTGTTGTGAAATAAATCTAATACAATGAGATACATTATGATATTATATAGGGATGAGAAGACTTAGAGAATAAGCCAAATCTATTTTATGTGTTGATAACCGTAATAATAATTATTTATAATAAATTAATATTTTTTAAGAAATAAACAAACGTTTGGCTAAAGTTAACGCTTTAGTCCAAATATTTATTTTTTATTTTAGTCCAAAGATTTCCTTTTTTATATATATACTTAGACAAATTGACTCACTATATCCAACTGTAGAGGTAGGGTATGAAATCTACCATTCGGCTAAGTATGAAGCTAATTGCATGCGCCAGGTGGAACATTATACGCCAATAAGCCACTAACGCAAGGCGTAGTGCATGGCGCAAATAATGGAAGCCCAAAGTAACTTTCCCTGACACCTCGGGAATAGTAATGAAAAGTCCCACCAGCATGGGCCAAAAAGATGGTAACCCACCTAGGGATAAACACCAAACCAATGGTGATTGAACAATACATAAAGGATGGTACAAACAGTACAATCAGATCCTTGTCAAAAGGCCATGATGCCCACCAACTCCCACCAACCACCACAACCACACGAGTGGAGAATATTATTGGTGGAAAACCTGACAAGGTGGGTGGTCACACTCTCTCTCCTCCGGCTATAAATACCAGTAAACCTCCAAATGGTAGAGGACAGACTCTCTCCTACTATCACTATCAAATTATACTACCTCGTATTATCGAATACTGATTCTCACGCCGGATGGTGGTTACGAGAGAATCCCCCCCATTCCTCGTAACGAGCTCACGGTGTTATATTTTGCAGGATACACTTGTCTGCGCCAAGAAGGTTTTATAACCCATCATGTAGAATACTTAGCCATTACCCTCGGACTAACGTGTTAGACCTTGAGAGGTGGATTCGTGTTTCTTCATTGGCGCCATCCGTGCATAAAGCTAGAACAGTAACTCACTCCGTTCTTGGCTCCGATGAGAGGCAAGACTACACCAAAGGAGGTTGGCCAAAAAACCAACCTAGAGGGAAACATCGAAAATCTGGACGTAGAAAATATGGATGGAGGTCTCCTTAATGCCTCCACCGTTCACCCTACCATGACAGATAGCAGCAAACAAAAGCGCGTTCCAAAGCAGCCATGCCACCGGACATCATGGCGTGGCTCGAGGTTGAACAACAAAAGTTGAGAGACAAAGTACAAGAAAAAATGGCATCCGTTGTGAAACCTAGATCACTGTTTGAGACAGATTCTAGTAGCAACGAAGAAGAATCTGAAGAAAACTCCACGCCGGCTCAGGTGAAAACACCATTCGCCAAAACGCCTCCTGCTAAGCAAAACAGCAAAGCATGAGAGAAAGCCCAGAGGTCGAACAAAAAGGCAGACTCACGCCTAGACGACCCTGACTATGAAGAGAGCTGGAAAGGACCAGAGGCCAGAAAGTTAGTAAAATACCACCCAGAAGCGGCGGCAGATTTTTCCAAACCATACCGGCCAACAACATCGGCGGGAAAATCAAAGTTCGTGGCAAGAATAGCCGAAGCCGAACTACCAGAAAACCCCAAAATCCCGCCAACGGTGGGTCAATATGATGGTATCTCAGATCCAGACGATCACTTACAAACCTTCACTGCTGCGGGATTAGTATCAGGGTGGACCATGCCGTTATGGTGCCATATCTTCACATTAAACCTTGTATGAGCCGCTAGAGCATGTTTCGAAAGATTACCAGATAACCAAATCACAAGCTGCGAAGACCTAGCAAAAAAGTTCACTCAACAGTTTAGCCAGCAGCGGCGACACGTCAGTGACCCAGCAGATATTCTGAATGTCATCAGAAAGGATAACGAAACGCTTGAAGACTTCACTAAATTCAACCAAGAAGGCCTGAACATCGGCGGCATAAGCGAAGAACTTCTACGGGCAGCCTTTCGCCAAAACGTAAAGTGCGACGATCTCATACGGAACCTTACGGGCAAAGATTGCATGCCGCAGCGATGGGACGATGTTATGACCGCGGCCAAGAGATACGCGGGAATGGAAAAAAGTTTGGGAAAAGAACTGGCAAAGAACGATGCCAGGAACGACATTAATAGGGCCCGCCAGGACAAAAGAATGTCCTCTGTATGGTCAAGGTTGAACAGCGAAAGAGAGTCCACATTCGATCCATCCAAAGCAAGACAAAAAGGTCAATGAGTACACCCCAAACGAACGGATCCAGATGGACCCCGCTGACAAGAAGCCCCATATAATGTATAACGAAGGAATCCAACTGAAGAAGCCGACACCAGTCAAACAGGGGCCAAGCACATATACGAAAAGTTATTGCGACTTTCATGAGCAACATGGCCACACGACAAATCATTGTATCAACTTGAAAGACGCGATCGAAGAATGTGTCAAAAATGGAAAACTGGATCACCTTGTCAAAAACATACGAGGGAAGTACAGACGCCCACCTCCAAGAGATAGCGGAAGACCAGAATAAAAGATCAAAGATCTACACGCTAATATGATCTCGAGCAACGTTCAGAGCAAGAAAAGGAGGACAGAATGGGCGCCATGGAAGGAAGAACAAGTCATCTTTCCAAGAGTCAGAGGAGGGGCGAACAAAAAGGCACCCTTAGTAATCACAATCGTTTTCGGTAATTACAGGACGCCGCGCTTCTTTGTTGACACAGGGGCAACGTCCAATATCATGTACCGCCAGTGTTTCGAACTAGTAGACGAAGAAGACAAACGCCGGTTGACAGCAGTGAACGCCCAATCACAGGGTTCAACCAAAGCATCGCATACCCGTTGGGACAGCTGACATTCCCAGTCGAGCTAAGCGATGGGCTCCACTCCCGAACAGAAGAGGTTGATTTCCTAGTAATGGAAACTTCTCACCCACAATACGATATAATCTTGGGAAGAGAAGCCATTGGTGACTTCAATGCCACCCCGTCAACAGCACATGGGATGGTCGGATTACCAACTCCGACCGGGATAGCAATGATCCACGCCAACAAAGAATGCAACATGGCAGAGAGAAAAGCGCCAAAAGTACAAAAAATGAACATCAGAGAAGCGGAAAAGTGGGCGCTCAACAAGAAATTCCCAGAGCAAAGCGTAACCATTGGCCCAAACATCTCAGAAGGGGCGCGTGGGCGCTCAAAACCTTATTACTCAAAAACATCGATGTCTTCGCTTGGACCCCAGCGGATATGACAGGAGTCCCAAGAAGTAAGGCGGAACATGAGTTAAAAGTTAACCCAAATTTCGTCCCGATGGTACAAAAGCGAAGAAAGATGGAGCCAGAACAGGCGAGAGCCTGTGATGAGCAGGTCCAACAACTAATCGATGCAGGTATAATCAGAGAAATTCAGTACCAAACTTGGGTAGCGAACCCAGTAATGATACCTAAGGCGAATGGTCAATGGCACATGTGTATCGACTTCAAAGACCTAAATAAGGCATGCCCGAAAGATTGCTACCCTTTGCCAGAAATTGACCTTAAAGTTGACGCACTGGTACCCTTTCAGTTCAAGTGCTTTCTAGATGCTTACAAAGGGTACCATCAGATCCATATGGCGACAAAAGACCAAGACAAAATGGTGTTCAGAACAAACAGCGGAACATATTGTTACAAAATGACGCCGTTTGGCCTCAAGAACGCCGGGTCTACGTACCAAAGGTTAATGGACAAAGAGTTTAAACCTCAAATTGGGAGGAATTTGAAAGTCTACATGGATGATCTCGTCATTAAAAACAAGACGGAAGAAACCATGTTAAAGGACATAGAGGAAACCTTCAAAACTCTAAGGTCAATTAGCATAAAGCTCAACCCATGAAAATGTTCCTTCGGCATGGAAGACGGAAAATTCCTAGGAGTAATCGTGACAAATGGTGGCTTCAAATCCAATCCAGAAAAATTGGAAGCTGTGCGAAAAATGCCATCGCCAAAATCGGTAAAACAAGTACAAACACTCAATGGCCGGTTAGTCGCGTTGAATAGGTTTCTGTCTAGTCACGCTGAAAAATCATTCCCATTTGTCTCAACCTTGAGAAATTGCCTCAAGAAGTCTCAGTTCCGATGGACGGAAGAAGCAGAAACAGCGTTCCAAGAAATCAAGTCACGCCTGGAAGTGCTGCCAACACTCACAGCGCCCAAAGCTGGAGAACCATTAATAGTATACTTAGCAGCATCAGGAAAAACAGTCAGCGCAGTCTTGTTGGTGGAAAGGAACGGCATTCAAACGCCCATTTATTACATAAGCCGAACTCTGGCGGATGCAGAAATGATGGTCGGTTAATTTGTATATGTTTTAGTTTGTTTATTATTTAGTTTTAACTATTTATTTTAGAACTATCGATACTTCATACGTGTTTTATTGGATTTCAGGTTATAGGCGTTAAAGTACTCAGTATGGACCTGTTGTAACACGGAATGAAGACCCGGGATATCCAGCACGCTAAACGATGAAAAGAATGAAGGTTGCTGTAGCAGTGTCCCATCGCGGTACGCGACGGGCTTGCTGAAGGTCCCATCGCGGTACGCGATGGGAGGTTAATGAAGTTTGACTTTTTAGTCAATCGCGGTACGCGATCGACTCATAGAAGACCCCGTCGCGTACCACGACGGGTGTTCAGACGGGATTTTTTGTTTATAACTTCTTTTTCATCAACAAGAAACTCTAACTCCGTTTTTACGAACCAAAGGCGATTTCCAGCAGTACTATAGGCGATTTCCATTATCCTATCTCGTGTCAAGACCTCCCGCCTGATCCCTATCATCCGTATCGAAGATTTGATGATGTCTAGGCTCGGCTAATCTCCTAGAATCGCACCCGGGATGTATAGTTTGTAACCATTTACAGTTTTTCTCATGTGATTAAGAATACTTATGTTTTATTATTGATGATTGATATATGATTATTGATATTTAGTATTTCCGTGTGTTCGGTCGGTTTAGGTTTACGTTGGTCTGAACGATCTGTTACCAGTTGCTAGATAATTAGTCATATAACTGTTTGGTTAGATTGAATACGATAAAACGTACAATTACCCTTAACTGAGTCACACTGGCAAGGACTGTTTGATAACCAGTGCCGTGTGTAAAGTAATTGTTGGCGTCTAAGGTTTTGTCTGGTTGACCAGTTTTCAGTTAATCGTTGATAATCAATCTGTTAGGTTGCATGAGATACTGTTTGGTTGCTTACTTGAATTCTCGGGTGTGGTTTGCTTTGTTAACTGCTTAATACTCATTTGCTTGCTCGTTGCTTAGTTCTCTTAATTCAAACTATTGCTTGTGTGATCAGCACTAAAAACCAGTACTTCATAATATTAAATCGGTTACACGAATCGCATTGACCACATACTCCTTATGATACGATACCCTACTTGCTCTAACTATTTAGAATAATTAGGTTTTTGATTGACTCAAACGACGATCATCAAAATGGCGCCGTTTCCGGGGAGTTAGTGCGCTTAGTGTTTTTCGTGTTATTTGATTTTTGTGTTTAATTTCAATTTTAATTTTAGTTTTAATTTTGTTTTCAATTTTTAGTTTAAATTTTATTATCTGTATTTTACGCGGGTTGTGTTATTTGTGCAGATTACAGGTTTATGCTCACCCGCCATTCGGGCCGACAGTCTCCATTAGCTTACGAGCCCGAAATCGAGAGGTTAGCTCGGCAAAACCGAGTACAAAACAGAAATTCTGAGATGGAAGACCAAAACCAAAATCAGAACCAAAACGAAAACCAGAACCAAAACCAAGACCCACTCCCACAGAATAACCTGTTTCACACAGATAACATACCTCCACCACTCAATTTCAATAACCAAAACGCCCAAAATAACTCAGCTCGTGCGTCCAGAACCCGAAATCAAACCCAAAACCGAAACCTTACCCGAAACTTAAACCTCAACTTTGACCAAGCAGGACCATCAGTTCCAAATAATAACCCGACCGCCGAGTTCGGATAAATATTGATGATGTTCAACCGAGTGTTCCGACTAAAGATGAGGATGAGGGGGAAGATAATAATAGAAACGAAGGTTTTCGAGCAGCTGATAATGAGGTATATCGATGGGTTAGAAGGAATCGGGCGGCTGAGCCCGAGAACGAGGTTGGTGAACCAGAGATTGAGGGTGATAATAATTATCAAGATGAGGTGGAGGAGCCTGTTAATCGAAGACGGGCTGAAGCAGACAACAGAAACGGGAGAGGTCGAGAAAGGGTAAATCGAGCAGAACGGCCCGAAAGAGTTCGTGGTATTCCAGTTAACCGGGGCGGTATGGGAAAACCCGGGGGGCAGAGGAAAAATTACATAGCCTCGACTCATGGTGTTTACAGTCGGTTCAGACCGGCTATCTCAGACTGAGCATCCCCGTTGGTTCCACAGGAACGAGTGCAGGGACAACCAACTTTCAAGTCCCAGCCATCTTACATCAACATCGTTCCTCACTTCAACGGGATGGTTTCGGAAGACCCGTATTCACACTTAACTGGTTTTTCAGCTATCTGCAGGTCTATCGGTGACGGTACGTTTGATCAAAATGAAATCCAGTTGCGGTTATTCCAATTTTCCCTAAAAGACAAAGCGAAACTTTGGTTTAATTCGCTACCGATGCACAGTATCAGAAATTGGGCCGAGATGCAACAAGTGTTTCTAAACAAGTTTTATTCACAGTCGAAGACTACCGAGGCCCGTTCCGATATTCGTCACTTTTCACAGTTACCTGGTGAGTTATTTCACAAAGCCTTTACTAGATACAAAGACATGATCAGGAAATGCCCACATCACCAAATCGAACTGTGGGAACTGGTTAAGTCCTTTGTTGATGGGTTGACTTACGAGGACCGAAAGCATCTTAAGGCCTCGTGTAATGATTTTTTGCTGAATCAGCCGGAGGAAGATGATTGGGATTTTTTGGAGTTTATGTGTGAAGATTCCAAGGAAGAAGCAGCAGTTGAAAGACGAAGACGTGGTAATTCCTCCAGGTCAGTTAAGTCAGTTATGAGTGAATCTGAAAGAATTACTGAGTTAGAACGTGAACTAGCTGGGTATAGAAAGGGTAAGAATAAAGAAGTCGGGAAAGTTGGTGTTAAATTCCTGGTTTGTGAAGATTGTGGTAAAATCGGGCATAAGGCATAAAATTGTCCCGGGTATTATGATGATGTGGAGGATGACACCGAGGAAGTTAATTACCCTTATGGGGATTCCAAAGGCCAAGGTTTCAATTCGAACACATATCACCGGGCCTGAGGAACCACCCGAATTTTCGTTACGGGAACGCGTCTTCTTAGTTGAACCCGGACTTTCAGGGATCGAGCCAGAACAGATCGCAGGGTGATTACCGACAGAGCGGTTATCAGCAGGGTTCGAGCAATCAGAATCGGGGGTATAACAGAGACAGTAACCGGGGTGAAAATTTTTCGGGTAACCAGGATCAGCAGAAACGGTCCTCGGGTAATTCGGATGACTCAGTACACTCGAAGTTTGATGCGTTATTGAAGGTTATGATTGATCAAAAAGCTGAGACGAAGCAACAGTTCGAGTTACGGGATAAATCGTCGGAGGCAATGATGAAGCAAATTGGTCAGCTCGCTTCAGACATGGCGAAATTACAAAAGAACGCGGGCCAACTTCCGAGCGACACCACAGTCAACCCGAATCATCACAGTTCAAGTTCGAAAAAGCACGTCAACCAGGTAAGTATTTTACGTAATGGTAAGATATATGATAATAGAGTTGGGGGTCCACCATCGTTGGTTGATAGGGTGGTGGAAGAAATAGATGAAACTCTCGTCAGTGATGACGAGCCGGAACCGATTGAATTAAATAAACCTAACAAAAGTGAAACTAAAGATAACAAATCGGTTCCGAAGGATGACACCAACAACTCTAAGGATAAGAAAAAGGTGAAAACTGTTCCATATCCCGATGCTTTGTTGGCGCCATCAAAGGCGAAGATGGCATCAAAACGAGGCCCGCAACAAGAAGAAATGTGGGAAACATTTAAACAAGTTAAAATTAACACTCCTCTTTTAGATGCCATAAAACAGATTCCCGCCTATGCTAAATATTTAAAAGAATTGTGCACACAGAAAAGGAGTCATAAGATTCCTAAACATATTGATTTTACTGATAATGTGAGTGCAATTCTTTCGGGTGCTCTTCCACCCAAGCTACAAGATCCGGGAACGCCTATTATACCCATTCAAGTGGGTGATTTTAAAATGACTCAGGCGCTTCTAGATCTTGGAGCTAGCATCGGTATTCTCCTGGGCAGTTTATATGACCAGTACGATTTTGACCCGCTTCGTGCGGCTGCCACTACGTTTGTCTTAGCTGACCAGACGTCGAAACTGCCCCGAGGAATATTAACTGACGTTATCGTCAAAGTGGAAGACTTTTACTTTCCAGTTGACTTTTTGGTCCTCGATTACGTTTCAGGTGAAAGGACCAAACAGCCTACGGTAGACCATTTTTGGCTACAGCAAATGCCAACATTAATTGTAGAAATGGTACTGTTGACATGGCATTCGATAACCGTAAGCTGAGAATTTAATGTTTTCACATGTGGAAATAATTCTCCGGTCGATGACGAGTGCTTTATGGCCGATGTCATTGACGAGTGCATTCCGCTATACGACTCTGTCGTCAGTTCGGATGGCACAGCGGAGACGTGTTTTTTGTTTGACAGGTTACAGGTGGAAACAGACAAGTTGCTGGAAGAGGAAGAGAAACAGATGGATATCGCAGTTGTGCGAGGAGACCGTCCACCATGGTCAGTTCAGGTGTGTTGGTGCATGATGTCAGTAGTTCAGTATCTAGTGTCTGTAATCGTGTTAGTTGGATTTGTTTATGTGTTTTAGATAACTTGTCTCACAAGTTCGCCTGTTATAAGCGAACTTGTGGAACAAGCGAAGTTATTGACAACTTCGCCTAGCATGTTAGGCGAAGTTGTCGAATGATATATATGCATAGCTACGGCTTATTTTGAAACAGTGGTTCAGTACGTGTAATTGTGATTTGGCTATCACGTGTTAAGGTTGCAATACAACGTGTCTTTTGAGTATTGTAACGTGTCTTTGTGCTTGGTATTAACGTATATCGCGTCTAACACTCGTATCGTCTTACGTAGGGATTCCACACCTACGTAATACGAGATATTTCCGTGTAGATCCGGCTGGGAACCTACAATTGGTATCAAAGCTTTTGCTCGGTTGCTTCAGTTTGAAGGACATATCTTCGGATGTGTTTGGTCCTCACTTCTACCAGTAGATTATGAGGATAGCCATTAACCAGATGACTGAAAGCGACTGGGGCGGTTTATGATGTGTTTTTATTCCGTCGCTGAAAAATAGTCGTTCATACTTAGTTAAAAGGACGCATATTCGTATGTGGTCGGTCCGGCTGATCCATTGGATCTTCAGGATAGCCGTTTACCTGATGACTTTGACTTGATCGGGGCGATAGAATTTAAATTTTTTAGGGAGATGAAATAATTTTTCAAGTCTACTACTTCGTAAGAAGTTTCTATACAATGTTTATATGAAAATTGATCCAACCTTGGAAAGTGATACACAAACTATTTCTGTGTGCTTAACTAGTGAAGTTATTAGGCCTAAAAGACTCTAGAACAGTCATTGTATGTTATGGTGCGTAAAAGTAGAAGTGATACTAACTAAATCTTCTCGATTTAAAGGGACAATTCATTAAGAGTTGTGTATGTCTCCATATATATCTTTCCGAACGATAGGCAGAAAAGTGATTACCCAGTCATACACGAGCCCGTGAGTGTTCTGATTCTTTAGAAGATAGTGTGTCAAGAAACTGCAGTGATCCAGATTCGGGACTTGCAGTAGTCTACTGTTTGAGGCTATGTAATTTTTTTTTTTTTTTAAAATTATTAAGCCTTTTGAAGTCTATTATGTAATACTTATCAATCAAGAGGCAAGAACGAGAACGAGACGAAGACTCTAAAAGATCAAGATGTATTTACAGCTTAATCAGACACTACGGGTCGAGGTCAACTCGGGGTGACTTGGGGAAAGCCAAATAAGCTTTGAGAATAGATAGGAGGCATCACAATCTCTGATGTGGTGTCCATTAATATTTTGAGCTTAATTGAACCTAACCCGTATCACAGAAGCGATGAAAACCATACTAAGTTGTTTACCTGCTTACAACCTGTTTCTTTATGTCATAATACAGCTGAACATGGATCTATGTGACAGCCATCTAATTAGTTTGATTCCTGTTCGGATCTTTTCTAGAACATGCTAGTCCCTATCAAGACTGAAATTTGATCCCGTATACTTTATTTCTAACCTTTTCATTGTATACTTCGTTTTATGGTTTAATACCTAGTTACTTGGTCTTTGATCGTAACACGTAACTCTTTAAAGAAAGTTTTTAAAGGAAAATTGAATACTGTTCAAACTTATAAGGGTCTGTTTTGCAAGTTTAAGAATAAGCGAAGTTGTGAAAGGGCGAACTTGTTACTAGGCGAAGTTAAGGGGTAAGCGAAGTTAACCCTAACTTCGCCTGTATAATGTTCAACCCTATATAAGGTTTAACTCAGTCAAAACTTGTACATATTTTCAAAACCCAGCGAAGTTATATTAAGCAAACTTGTGATATTAAACCCTCGGCGAAGTTAAATCTCGATTCAAACTTGTTGTTTATCTCCGTTTTTAATCCGTGATAAAGGTGTGTAAGGTCGAGTGACTTATACTTCGCATTAATGGTGTTAATCAAATGTCGTTTCGGTCCGATTTGAGACCTCGTTTATGCAAACCATTACACAACCTCTTTTAAACTCGTTTTTACGTGGTCGTAACCAACTTGATCGTCGAAATCTCCATAAAAACATGTTTGTTTGAGTCCACAATCACCAAATTCACCAAATTCACATCGTTTGGCCGTCTAAACCTTTGCCGTTTCAGTTCAGGCGAAGTTATAGTTTAGGCGAAGTTGTTCTCAACTTCGCCTAAGGCTTAACTTCGCCTGTTACTTTATATTTTAATTAATCAGGGGCGAAGTTGTTCAAGGGGCGAAGTTATGATTTAACTTCGCCTGAAGCTTTACTTTATTTAAAAGATTAATCTGTTGTCAGGCGAAGTTATTGTATTGGCGAAGTTGTGCTCAACTTCGCCCAATATCTAACTTCGCCTGTACACTAAAGTTATCTTAACTTCGCTCATGGTAATAGGCGAAGTTATGCTCGGCTTTGACGATTCTCTAACTTAGACCGTTTGTGGTGCAGATATGGCAGCTGTAGCGGGAGCCGGTGGTGCTGGTGGTGACGAAGGAGGAGATAACAATCGTCAGTTTTTCCCGGGACATAATATGTACATCATTTTGGACCCTGATGCGACCGGTGTTGATGATTATCGCAAGATCATCACTTTTCTTATCCGCTCGCGTATCTTCCATGCTATTACTACAACTCTACCCATCTCTTTACCAAACATAGAAGATTTCTGGCAGACGGTTGAATATGATTGCAGAGTCGATCCCCCAGTTATGCGTGCAACGGTTAACAATCAGGAAGTGCAGTTCTCATCAAAACAGATACGGGTTGCTTTGCAGTTTGGGGATGAAACGAGAGATGATCCTACAGACTTCGTGGCTCCATTCAGAGATGGTGCTTTTTTAAGAATGGGTTATTCTGGTCCATTGACTTACAACAAGTGTTATAGCTTCAGTCAGATGGTGTTCTATGAGATAGACCGTCAGAGACGAGCGGTGGCGCGTGAGAGATTCTTGATGTATCCAAGATTTTTACAAATGATCTTGAATCACGTGGCTCCTACGCTACCTCAGCGCCGTCCGATTCGGTATGTGGAGAGTGTCAGCAAGAGAATCTTCGCCCAATGTAGATCATCAAGTGCTAGAAGTAAACCAGAGCTCCGTCCTCGACATACTCCGTTATTTGGGTACTTGATCAACCCGGAGTATGTTGCAGCTCGTGGGGACGAGTTTCGGGATCCGGCACCGCAACAGGCTGGAGCACCTCAACCACCATCTGTGGTACAGCAATCTCTTCCTGCTGCTCCTGTTGTGGCACCGGAGGAACACGTCGACCTTGAAGCTGCTTTCGGCGGTCAAGGATTTTTCGATATGGAACTTGTTGATCCAGAGGAAGAGGTACAGGTCTCGGCTGCACAGGTTTCTAGTGTGGATGTGTCGATGGCAGCTACGACTGTGGCTGATTCTGAAAGAACTGATTCTGATTCCTCAGATGATGATGTTGCTGAAGCAAGTCAGATTCTGATTACTCAAGAAAGAATTCATGGGAAGAGAAAGAAAGACACATATGACAGTGAATCAGACTTTGAGGAGGATTTGCATCGGTTGGTTCGTCGAGCGAGAAGGGCAAGAACAGGTGAAGGATCGGGAGCTGGTGAGAGCTCGAGGGTGGTTCGTTTTTCTCCACCCGCACTGTCTCGTATGATTATGGTCCCTACATCGTTGACTGTTATAGGACCGATCACCTCGGGTGTTGCAGTGTTGACTACCTCATCCTCCTTTGGCATACCACCCATTACATTTCAGCTCTCGGCTCAAGAAATTGTGTCCATGTCACCTCCAACTCTTACTCCATCGGAGGTCGTTGCAAGATTTGTTGAGTCGACACTGGTTGCCACTGCAGGGTTGTCTGTTACGATACCACCTGCGGTTACTTTTACGCCTGTTTCTGATTTGCCGGTTACCTTGGGAACCCCTCCTCCGTACGCTCAAGACATTTCACATATGAGGTTTGATTTTGATGCAACCTTATCTGACTCGGAAAGAATAGCAGCTCTTGAAAGGGTCGTGGCAGAATAGTCGAGAATAAATCTGATCCAGACTCACGCTATTCAGCGCCTTGTTGCAGAGAATCAGATTCAGTCGTCTCTCCTGATTGAGCACGGTAAACTTTTTGATGCCTTGAAACAGTTCTTGGCATCTCAGGGGGAGACAAGCTGTAAGCGTGATGAGCTGAGGACAAAGAAGAGTAACGATCGGGACGATGATCCCAATGCATCTAAAGGTGCAGGTGGTGAGTGCCTAGAACTGAACAAGCTCTTGGGACTTCCACATCTAAGGAGGAGTCTACTGGTGCAACTGGTGAATCGGGGGGTGATGATGTAGTGGTAGTGGATGCTGAGGAGGTGTTGGATGTTGATGTTGCAGGTGACGACGATGTGTTACCGATTGAGGAGATTGAGAAGATTGGGGCTGGTATTGTGATTGACAGTGAGGTTGAAGAAGGAGAGATTGTGGAGGATAACATTGAGCATGAAATTCCCGAAGTTGATAAGTCAGATATGGGTCAAGATATGGGAAACGATGAGACTGATTGGGAAGAGCAGCCGAGATGGAAAGAAGGCTACGCTCAATGGTTCGTAAAGACAAAGAAACCTGCGGTTCCTACTATGTTCAAGAAGAGTTACAACATCAAAGGATATGCTGAATCGAAGAAGGGGATTATATGCTGGTTATATGATGAACAGTTGAAACTATTTGTGATTAAACGCTTTAACGGAGTACAGTATTTCAAAAGATTGTTGAGATCGTTTAATACCTTGCCAGAGTGTGAGGTGAAGGACTTAGCCAAGTTGGGGTTGATAAACAGGAGTGATGATAATATGGCTAGGATTATTGGAAAGATCGTGTGGAAAGAAAGCATCAAAGAGAAAAAGTTCGACTTATTAAAGCCGCAGAAAGGAAAGCTCGTTGAAGATAAAGACAGAGGTATGAGAGCTGATGGCAAGCCTTGGATGATAATGAAGTATAAGACGATCCGTTGTTTAAAAGAAGTGCCGATGAAACAGATGCCCAAGGATGTCCTAAAGAATCTGAAATGGTGGTATGTCGATAGTGAAACAGATGAAGAGGTGATGGAGGATGAAGATGAACAAGAGTTGCTAAGAGTGTATGATCCAATGCACTTGGTGAATTTGTCTCAAGCTGACTTGCAGGTGCTGAACGAGAAAAAGATATTCTATATTCCGGCTTGGAAAGAAGAAGCCAAGAAATATCAGCGAGTAGTTACGGTTTGTGTCAGAGAAGGCGTACATGCTTGAAGACGGGTGACTCGATTTTTGGGATTACAAGACACGTGATTGAAGATGAGATATGAAGCTACTGCCAAGGGGGAGTCTGTTGGTGTATGATGTCAGTAGTTCAGTATCTAGTGTCTGTAATCGTCTTAGTTGGATTTGTTTATGTGTTTTAGATAACTTGTCTCACAAGTTCGCCTGTTATAAGCGAACTTGTGGAACAAGCGAAGTTATTGACAACTTCGCCTAGCATGTTAGGCGAAGTTGTCGAATGATATATATGTATAGCTACGGCTTATTTTGAAACAGTGGTTCAGTACGTGTAATTGTGATTTGGCTATCACGTGTTAAGGTTGCAATACAACGTGTCTTTTGAGTATTGTAACGTGTCTTTGTGCTTGGTATTAACGTATATCGCGTCTAACACTCGTATCGTCTTACGTAGGGATTCCGCACCTACGTAATACGAGATATTTCCGTGTAGATCCGGCTGGGAACCTACAGGGTGGAACCGCTTCCCGAGAAGATTGATACCGAGTTGAAACCATCAATGCTGGAAGCACCGAAAGTCAAGCTGAAAGAGCTCCCAAAGCATTTAAAATATGATTTTCTTGGTAAGAATAATACATTGCCTGTTATTATAGCTTCTAACTTATTTGTTGAACAGGAAAATGCTTTGATGGAGGTGCTGGTTGCAAATAAAGAAGCAATCGGGTGGACGATAGCGGATTTGAAGGGAATCAGTCCCTCAATTGTGATGCACAAAATATTAACAGATCCGGCTGTCAAACCCGCGCACGATGCTCAGCGGAGGTTGAACCCGAACATGAGGGAAGTGGTGAAGAAGGAAGTGCTGAAATGGTTGGATGCGGGCATTATCTTTGCCATATCAGACAGCATGTGGGTAAGCCCGACACAGACAGTACCGAAAAAGGGGGGCGACGACTCAGGTAACGAGGTCGCCACCTGGCCGGTAACCGGGTGGCGCATTTGTATTGATTATCGTAAACTGAACGCGGCAACATCAAAAGATCACTTTCCGCTTCCGTTTATCGATCAAATTGTCGAAAAGCTATCTGGTCAAAAATTTTATTGCTTTTTAGATGGGTATTCCGGGTATAACCAGATAGCTATTCATCCTGAAGATCAGGAAAAGACAACGTTTACGTGCCCGTACGGCACATTCGCGTTTAGGCGAATGCCATTCGGGTTATGTAACGCCCCCGCCACCTTTCAGAGGTGCATGATGAGTATCTTTTCAGATATGGTGGGGGAGTCTTTGGAATTTTCATGGATGATTTTTCAATTTTCGGCACATCTTTCGAGTCATGTTTAAACCAACTCGAAAGAGTTTTGAAAAGATGTGTCGAAACGAACTTGGTTCTTAGTTGGGAAAAGAGCCATTTCATGGTCCAAGAGGGGATTGTATTGGGCCATGTTGTTTCGAGTCGAGGGATCGAGGTGGACCGGGCTAAGGTCCAAGTCATTTCTACTTTACCTCATCCCACCAATGTCAAAGGCATTAGATCATTTCTGGGGCATGCCGGGTTTTATAGACGGTTTATTAAGGGTTTTAGTGACATTACCAAACCCTTATGTAATATATTGCTTAAGGATGCCCCGTTTGACTTTAATGATGAATGTGCTAAGGCCTTTGACATTTTGAAATTGAAATTAGTTGAAGCCGCGATCTTGCAATCACCCGATTGGAGTTTACCTTTTGAAATAATGTGTGATGCAAGTGATTATGCGGTCGGGGCTGTTTTGGGTCAACAGGTTGACAAGAAACCCGTTGCTATATACTATGCAAGTAAAACCCTCTTGGATGCTCAATTAAATTATACCACAACCGAGAAGGAGTTACTAGCAGTAGTATATGCTCCAGATAAATTCCGGTCTTATATTTGGGGTAGTAAAGTTATTATATATTCTGACCATTCTGCTGTCAGGTACCTCATGGATAAAAAAGATGCAAAACCGAGGCTTATCAGATGGGTTTTGCTGTTGCAGGAATTTGATCTAGAGATTCGGGACAAGAAAGGGAGTGAAAATGTTGTCGTAGATCACTTGTCCCGAATTATGGTGGAAAATGGGAGCACTGATGGGCCCATTAACGAGTCCTTCCCGGATGAACATATCCTGGCAGTTTCACAAAATCCTTGGTTTCCTCATATTGTTAATTTTAAAGTTGCAAGTGATTTACCGGAGCATTGGCCAAGGAGAAAGAAGAAACAGTTGATGTCCCAAGCTAAACAGTACATCTGGGACGATCCAGATTTGTTTAAAATCGGTGCAGATCAGATGATCAGACGATGCATACCCGAGGAGGATGTAAAGCGAGGAAATTGGCTTTGTGCGAGATCGAGGAGTTGAGAGACGAGGCATACGATTGCGCGTTCGCTTACAAGGCAAAGATGAAGAAGGTTCATGATGCTAATATCCGGTTGAGGAATTTTGAAGTTGGTTAACAAGTATGGTTGTACAACACGAGAATGAAACTCTTCCCGGGCAAGCTAAGAAGTAAGTGGACGGGCCCGTACTCGATTGTAAGAGTCGGGAATCATGGTCAGTACGAGATTGAAGATTTTGATGATCATTTGAGACAAGTGGTAAATGTCTATAGACTGAAGCCATATTTGGAGATGAAGGACATACACGAGCTGGATGAGGAATCGGTGAATTTTATTGTAACTTCACTGGTTTATGAAGATAACTGAGTTCGAGGCATTGTCGAGCTGTAGACTTTAAATTCAGCGCTTACGGGAGGTAACCCGGGGTCGGTAAGTGTCTTTACAGTTTTATTTAATTGAGTCTTGTACTTAGTGTCGTCTCGAGTTTTGACCAGTAAACGCCAAGTGTGGGGAAGCTTGTTGAAGAATGGGAAATTATTGAAGTTTGGTAAGCATTGGTGTAGTACACGTCAATCCAGGTATGTAAAGGTATTTTCAGTTTTAAACGTGTCCAGGGTGATGTCGGGATTCATCACCGCCGTCGCTATTCATCACCATCCTACCACCACCGTCGTCGCTATTCATCACCATCCTATCACCACCGCTGTCTCCCTTCTTCTCCACCCACACCCGCACCATCGCCGTAACCCCCCCTCCTACAACCACCACCATTCATCCAATCCACCATCGCAACCCTTCATCACCACAGCCAACCACCACCGACCATTCACCACTGCCATCCATTGTCACCACTGCCGTCCGTCCGCTGTATCACCGTTTCTTGTTTGCTCTTAATCTTTCTTCCCGACATCGAGGTATGTGTACAACTTGTTCAAATTTTCGGATACCTGTTAGTTTGATATGGGCTGTCAGAAGAGTTCGTTTGTAACTTTGTACAGTGTGTCGGGATAATTGTTTTATTACTTGTAGTTTT
Organism: Bidens hawaiensis; assembly: GCF_021521415.1. Lineage (NCBI taxonomy): Eukaryota > Viridiplantae > Streptophyta > Magnoliopsida > Asterales > Asteraceae > Bidens > Bidens hawaiensis. Next base: position 105,465 of record NW_027496369.1, on the reverse strand, counting down.
GAGAGTATGGTTACCGGGTTACGGAACTTATTTTGGGATTATGGTTACGGGTTAATTGAGTTGGTTATTCGTTTTACTAATCAGGATTGTTCAATGTGACGAGTCAGGTTTTGAGGTTCACATTTAAAAATCATTATTTTATTATAAAACTAATGATAGTGTTTGTTCGATTTTAAACGATTTATGTGAACGAATTTTTAAAATATTTTATTAATACTTCAAAACCCAACTCGACATATTACTTGTTTTCTTTGCACGTTTTTCGAGACAGTTGGTCAGTTTGTGTTAAGTATGTTAGTTCGTCTTTTGTTTTATTTGGTTGTGTGTAGTTAATCGAGTTGTTTCGAGTCACATTTGTTTGTGCTTTCTTAATCGAGTCTCGGGGATACCTTGACAGTTTGAATTGTTACTATAGATATACGCAAAGGGTATTCCCGAATTTTTCGGCTTTATTTTTATTTTATTAGTTTATTAATATTTTAATATTATTTTATTATATGGGACGACCGCGAAATGCTATACGGTCTTCGCCATATTAACATATCTAACTTGTTTGCTTGAGTTTGCAGATATGGCTGATGCACCAGAGTCCTCGCGCACCCGGCGCAAGAGGCAGCGGACTGACCCTCGTGTCATCCGCTATGACAGTGAGGAGGTACAAATTGTAGCGGGCATCGAGCCAGCGGATATTATGGGAGATGCTCGTATACCTCATCAGGTTCTCCGATTTTATTTGACATCAGAGGAGTATACGAGATTTCAGCGGGTCCGACAGATGCAGCTGCTTCGCCATTGGTCTTTTGACTGGACACTGCTGGGTCAGTTGGGGATATACGACCAGGTACGAGCTTTATTGACACGTCCGTGGGCAGATGTGCTCGCGTGTGACTCGCATTCATATGTCGAGCTCACACGTGAGTTCTAGTCGACCTTTGACTTCACGCCCACGGACTTCAGTGGGCCACGAGCGGTATCCTTTTCACTAGGACGACAGCTGTACGAGATGTCAGTCCCAGATTTTGCCGTGGCCACTGGATTTTATACGGCCGAGGAGGTTCAGGCGCCTGCATTTCTGCAGAGTATACGAGGGTACACGACACACGCTCAGGCGCCCCGTGAGCACTGGCTCACGGAGACTCAGCTAGGCCAGTATTGGGCGGAGATCGCCGACGGGGCCCACTCCAGTTCTGTTGTGGAGTCGTCTATTCGGAACCCCGTCCATCGCTACATTCACAGGATCGTTGCCTGTACTCTCGTAGGCCGACATTCGGGCCACGAGAAGTGCAACAACTTAGATCTGTTGTGTTTATATTCTATCCTTGGCCAGCGACCGGCCAATGTGGCGATGCTCCTGCTCACATCTTTCGCTCGGGGTAGCAGACTTCAGGGATCCTCGGCACACTTACCCTTAGGGCCTTATATTACGAGGATTGCTGAACGACTTGGGGTATTTGAGCGCTATCTGACCGGATACTTTACGTTGGGGCCAGCCACAGGTGTTTTTGGGATATCGGAGGCCCGTTGGGCCGGATCGTTGAGGAGCAGGATCCAATAGATTTAGTCCTGGTTTGACAGGGTCCACAGGCACCACCACCAGAGGGATCGGAGGCTGCAGTTTCTCTTCAAAGAGACATTCCGACACGTATGCAGCATCGTCCGACTCCACATATTGAGCGACCTCAACAGCAGCATACGCTGAGACAGGCATCAGCATCATCATCTTCACAGTCGCGGCAGCCAGTCACACTACAGATGTTATATCAGCGGCAGTCGGAGATACAGCAGGAGCAGGTGGCACAGCGTGCCCGTTATGATGATTACTTTCGATTATTATTTACTGCTTTGCAGGTACCGGTTCCAGACTCTTTGACTATTACAGAGGAGCAGCCTGTAGACCCTTAGGACGAGGCAGCTGATGATCCACCAGCACAGTAGCTTTTTGGTTACCCTTTTTTACTTTATTTTGTTTTTATTATTATCATGGTCTGTATTATATTATATTATATTATATTTTGGGGATTCATGTATGGGTAACTGGTTGGGCATTATGTTATATATCTTTTGATTGCTACTGTGTTTTATTTATTTGTATATTTTGTTGTAATCAAACTTTGTGGGTGTAGTTCACTATAAACCCTCACGAGACCCCACTCGTCCTCCCGGGCTACCCGGGGGTTTACAGGGCTTGTTGCATACGCTAAATTCAATCGTGATTCCTACGAAAATGAGTTAGGTCTTTTAACGTTTTTTAACTAACTTAACATAATTTCTTATGAAACGACTTAATTTGGCTCGGTAATTGTTTAATAAAATTAATAAATACTCATTCTCAAAACTCTTAAAAGACTTATGTCTTACACTTGTGAGAAGCTTGCTTCTACACGTCTCGAGATTTTGCAGGTTCGATTGTCAGTTTGGTAATTGGATGACATGAGAGTTCACGAGCCGACTGGTCCTTCTCCAGTCACGTTGATATCAGGTGATTTCGGTTTCATAATTTCATTTTGTTTATTATTTTTAATCGTTAAAAGCGTAATTGTATATTTGTTAGTATAACCACCTCACAAAAGCCCCGAAATTTTAAAATTGCTTAATAATCAAAAAGTAAATTTCAACCCCGTCCCTCAAATGTTCATTAATCGTTTTATCACTTTTGTTAACATTGAGGACAATGTAAACCTCAAGTGTGGGGATGGGGGAAATTTTGAAAAATTTTAGCCCGATAGTACCTCGAAGAGTGTTCAGAAACCAAAGTTGTTAACTGTTAATTATTGCCTTTAATGCCAAGTCATAGGTTATACATATGAGCGTGGGTAATGTGAGGGGCAGGGGGTTGGGTCCCTTAGAAAACATTTTTTTTGACTTATTTTTTCGTTTGTTTAACCCCGACATTATGTTACGAGACGATCCGGCTTACTAGGTTTTATTTGTAACTGTAATTGTTCTTGTTTTTGTTCTTGTATTTGTTCCATTGTTAAGCATCACGTTATTATGCTTAAAAAAAAGATGTATGTTTATATTCATTTATGTATTTTGTAGTTCGTTGAAGTTCGTTTATGTAAAAAAAAATGTGAAATCAGTATGTTGATAGTTTGTTTATTTAGATGTATATAATCAGTCAGTTAGTTGTACATTAGTTTCGTTTATTTAGATGTTTTGTAATAAGCCGGGTCGGATCGTTTGAGCTACTTAAATATTTCCCTTCCATACCCTTACACCTGGCCCCTTACAACCCTTTTAAAGGTCTCTTGATTTGCATTTGTGCCAAAGCAGCTTGATGGATTAATATGTACTTATGAGTGATATTGAGAGCTGAGTGATACTGACACATCTTTTGCTAGTCCATATATTAAACCGAGAGGAGAGATGTTATATTACGAGTGGTATGAGCATGTGTGCCTTAACCGGAAACAAAGTACACCTGTCTGGGCGGCTCTATTGTTTTTATTATAGCATTTAACCGTATTTGTGAGATGTCAATCTAAAAACAGTGTCAATCTGGGAAACTGGGTATGACCTTAAACCTTACTAGTATTAATGGCGATAATCTACATACCTATGATGGAGGTCGATGTTTGCTTTAGAGTTTTGCTTGAGGGCAAGCAAAAGATAAGTGTGGGGATGTGATGGTCGGTTAATTTGTATATGTTTTAGTTTGTTTATTATTTAGTTTTAACTATATATTTTAGAACTATCGATACTTCATACGTGTTTTATTGGATTTCAGGTCATAGGCATTAAAGTACTCAGTATGGACCTGTTGTGACACGGAATGAAGACCCGGGATGTCCAGCACGCTAAACGATGAAAAGAATGAAGGTTGCTGTAGCAGTGTCCCATCGCGGTACGCGATGGGCTTGCTGAAGGTTAATGAAGTTTGAATTTTTAGTCAATCGCGGTAAGCGATCGACTCATAGAAGATGTACGCGTCGAAGTCCTGGCAACGCCTTCGATAATGAACAGAGAAATCCTCGTTTGCTCAGAAACGGAAAACAGTTGGATGACACCAATCATTAATTACCTCGCGAGAGGTATCTTGCCAGAAAAGAATGCAGATGCGCGTAAGATCCGCCATAAAGCGTTGAATTACACAATCCAAGGAGATATTCTGTATAGGCGATCATACTTGGGCCCACTCCTCAGATGCGTAGACCCGCAAGACGCAAATTATCTGCTCAGAGAAATTCATGAAGGAATTTGCGGCGTAGACGCAGGTCCGAGAATAGTGGTGGCGAAAATCATGAATACGGGATACTATTGGCCAGGCATGCATGTTGACGCTGAAAAAGAATTGAGAAAATGCAGCGCCACAAACCAAACACCATGCGACCAAAAAACGACAAGATACCGGTGACATCTTCTTGGCAATTTCAGAAATGGGCAATTGATATAACCGGACCATTTCCAGAGGCGCCAGGCCGAGTCAAATTTCTGATAGTCGCGATCGATTACTTCACAAAGTGGATCGAAGTAAAGCCGGTAGCAACAACTAATGCAACCAGCATCAAGAAATTCATCTGGGAATTTATAATCTGTCGCTTTGGATTACCCATGAATTTGGTCAGCGACAAAGGAACACATTTTGCTGACCAACATATCCAAAAATGGTTAAAAGAGCTCAACGTCACGCAGACGTTTACCTCCATGGCTCACCCACAAGAGAATGGTGAAGTGGAGCGTGCCAACAGAACAATCGTCGGCGGAATAAAGAAAATGTTGGCAAATCACAAGTCAGGATGGGTCGATCAATTGCCTCATGTACTATGGGCAATAAGAACTAATGCCACATCTTCCCAAATTCGGCTCATGCAAAATAACACCAGCGCACGCTCCTTATAATGACGGAGTGGAGAGAGGCTAGCCTTCAGAGTGTTATACCAGTCAGAACCGGTATAAGAAGCCACTTTCAGCTCAGGAAGCTCCTTCACATCCGTAAAGAACATGGGATGTGGAACCATGCGCGCAGAGACGTAGAATAACACACTCTTCCACTCGTGCAAACTCGATGGTGCATCTAAGGCAATAGCCTTGGCACCTGGACGAGTATGCAAGTTGTACCACCCATGGGTGAAGCGCCACCGGTAGAAAGCACATAATTGGTCAGCCGTCGGTATAATACCGAGGCAATGACAGGTATATTCTAAATGGCGAAGGCGAGCCATTCCGAATGGATGAATCTGGCTGAGATGCAGCCCAAACACATCCAAGACGTCCACCAAGAACCGGGTAAGGGGCAATCGGAAATTACCTAGAAAGAAATACTCCCGATACACGGAAATCTTGCCGGTGGGAGCCTCACGAGCTGTCTTGCCAGAGGCAGGCAACACAGGCTCATACTCAGGGCCGATGTTGTAGACCCTGACCACACTGTTGAAGTCATCGGCAGACATTCGACAGCCGACGAACTCCATATTTTTCTTATTCTTAGAGGTTTGGGAGGATTCAGCCATAAAATAAAGAAGGCTTAGAGGAAAGAAAACGGTGGAAATTATGCTTAATGGTGTAACTTCCCTCTATTTATACTAATCGCAGTTAATGAGGGGGGAGGGATACAAAAAGGAAAATTAACATGTGGTCCAATCAGGAAATTCCACGATAATATGGTAACAGAAGATATGTGTTACAGCTGGGCGCGTTTCCGGGATTCTCGCCCACTCGCCTGACACAGGCAGAAAGCCTGCAGGGCAGAGCAACCGTCGTCAAACTGTCACGTCCAGCAGTCACTTCACTGACTTGCATTTAATTCACCCATCAACGCCAAAACCATACGTTATCCATATAGAAGGAAACAAAGAAGGCAAGTGTTGGCCAAAACTGGCTCCACCAAGGGATTATTTAACATAAATCACCCGCCAAAACAGGCGCAATCACGGGATGATTTAAATCACACGCGAAAATAGGCGCAATCATGGGATGATTTAACATAAATCACCCGCCAAAATAGGAACAATCATGGGATGATTTAACATAAATCACCCGCCAAAATAGGCGCAATCATGAGATGATTTAACATAAATCACCTACCAAAATAGGCGCAATCATGGGATGATTTAGCATAATTCACCCGCCAAAATAGGCGCAATCATGGGATGATTCAATAAAAATCACCCGTCATAAAAGGCTGTATAATTGGATGATTCAATAAAAATCACCCGTCAAAGCAGGCGACATCATGGGATGATTTGAGATAAATCACCCGCAAAAGCAGGCGCCATCATGGGATGATTCAATAAAAATCACCCACCAAAGCAGGCGACGTTATGGGATGATTTGAGATAAATCACCCGCAAAAGCAGGCGCCATCATGGGATAATTTAATAAAAATCACCCGCCAAAACAGGCGCCATCAGGGGATGATTTAAGATGAATCACCCGCAGAAATACGCGCAATCATGGGATGATTCAAGATAAAACCAATGTAGACTGCCAAACGGGACGACACAGCGTGAATCAACCGTCAACCTACGGTTAAGATCAACGAAATCACCTGCCTAATATGTGGGAACACCCACGAAAATAAACCGAACCAACAAGGACAAAAGGTGAAAACCAAAAGCCCATGATAACTCCACAGCCCCACTCCTTGGAAGAAGGGCGACTATAGACTAGGGGCACTTGTAGAGGTAGGGTATGAAACCCACCATTCGGCTAAGTATGAAGCTAATTGCATGCGCCAGGCGGAACATTATACGCCAATAAGCCACTAACGCAAGGCATAGTGCATGGCGCAAATAATGGAAGCCCAAAGTAACTTCCCCTGACACCTCGGGAATAGTAATGAAAAGGTCCCACCAGCATGGGATAAAAAGATAGTAACCCACCTAGGGATAAACACCAAACCAATGGGGATTGAACAACACATAAAGGATTGTACAAACAGTACAATCAGATCCTTGTCAAAAGGCCATGATGCCCACCAACTCCCACCAACCATCACGACCACACGAGTGGAGAATATTATTGGTGGAAAACCTGACAAGGTGGGTGGTCACACTCTCTCTTCTCCGGCTATAAATACCAGTAAACCTCCAAATGGTAGAGGACAGACTCTCTCCTAGTATCACTATCAAATTATACTATATCGTATTATCGAATACTGATTCTCACGCCGGAGGGTGGTTTCCCCCCCCCCCCCCCATTCCTCGTAACGAGCTCACGGTATTCTATTTTGCAGGATACACTTGTCTGCGCCAAAAAGGTTTTATAACCCATTATGTAGAATACTTAGTCATTACCCTCGGACTAACGTGTTAGACCTTGAGGGGTGGATTCGTGTTTCTTCACCAACTTTTATGATATTTTTATTTCATTCTGAACCCTTTGGGGGTGAAATAACGTAGTTTTGTATAGGTTGAAGATATAAATAAAAGGTTTTTTAAAAACTAACACGTCATTAATAAAACTAACTCTTATTTTGAAAAAATGGAAAAAGAAAAAACTCATATATATTAAAACTAATTCCTTACAAGTACATATATATATTTGATGCGAACGGAAAATTACAAGACCACAAAAGCCTCTAATCCTACCCTTAACTTTTACTCACACTACCTAAAATATAAAATAACAATGTAATGCTCTCTTATTTTTACCTCAAAGCACCCAAAAGGATTGGGACGGTGTTTCTGAACTACTTTTTAACATAAATCTAATCAATATTATTGGGTAAAACTTCAGGTTCATGAATCCAAACCTAAATCAAAGCCAACCCAAAATTGTTTGTGGCGTTGTCCTTGATTTTACCCAAATGAACCCGATGACTTACACAAAGGCACTCGTGCACCCTAAATGATAATAAAGTAAATAAGAACTTTCTTTAAAAAAATATGCAAGGCATGAACCTTGAACTACTTAAATTTCATATAATGTTATACCTTAGACCTATTTTTATTTTAAATACAAGGTAACATTATGTTATTTATTTGAATATTAATGTTAAATATTTACTTTTAGATCTATATATTTAGTACATTACCCATTAAAATTATATTTTTAGCTGAATGAAGATGGTTTAATAAATTCTCTGCAAATGGCAAATGCTAAGCATTAGCATGTTATTAAATTTACATAGAGTAGATGTTCATAAATCTAGGCCACAGGGTTTTTAATATGTGAGATACTTTGTATTTATGACTGCTATCACATACCTACATTGATATTTTTCATATGTGTAGCAATACTTGTTTGGTCAAATGTAGCAAGTTATCAACTATCATTTTTAATGTTCTTTCTTTATAGCTGTTTTTATTGTTTAAAGTGTATTCGGCTAACGTCTCACTTCACCTCAACTTTTTATTACGTTAAAGTAACACCATTACATCATATGTAGGGGGTAGGGTGCCAAAAGAGTGAGCGTTTTTTCTGTTGGCGGTAGTGGAGTCTTGGTTGTGGGGCCATGATCTTTCACACTTTTTATTAAAATAACAATTAAATAATAGTTGTATTGTTAGGTAAAGCATTTCGAGGTTTTTTTTAATGAAAAAGTTAATGAGAGCTCTAATTTCTACATGACTGAGTGTTTTTCAACTTTTAGTTAAACCACAACACGTTAACAAATTTATTAATATTTACCAAAGGGCAATTGCCCTTGTCTTGATGGTATTAGTTGATTTGATGGAATCTCCTAGCCAAAATGGCCGTAAAAGTTTAGTTGTTAAAAAATTGAATTTATATTGTTATCATTATTATTTTTGAGAAAAGACAAAAATGTATAATTATTTATTTATCTATAAATAACTTTTTTATTTGCTATATAAGTAGTATCCAATACTGTTGAATATAAGGTGATAAAGATTTTAAGATATGTTTGAGAAGACAATGAATGTGATTTAAGGTGTGATGATACAAGTGATTTTGTTTGGTGAGTGTGTGAGGGGGCCTCCATCTCACTTGCCACCAAAATTTTGCTCAGCTTTTCCATAATTTCATATCCCCCCCCCCCTCTTTGTCTCTTTGACTATTGACTCCCACCACCACTACTACACATAACATATACTAATACTATTCCATGTAATTAGGGTTTTCCTATATTATCCCTCTTCCAATATTCATTTTTATTATTTTGGATGACATCATTTGTTAGATTAAAATGTATACCTAATTTCAAAAGTATGAAAGGCAATGGTCCCTTGCTCAAATCTATGTTATATTTGGTTGATTATTTGCAAATGAATCATTCAAAAAAGAAACTAACTCTATATGTATATTGTAATACTGTACCTTATATCTTTTAATAGTGATAGGTAAAGACGAATAAGTAAAAAACTAGTGAATGAAACTTTAACGGCATGTCGTGTTAACATTACACTAATGAAACGACTTACAGTCAGTGTTTTAGAAACTGGTTCGTACCGGCCGGTTGAACCGGTAATACCGGATTTCGCATACTAGGCCGGTATTTTGTGTCCGGTATTTTTGGACGGTTTGCTAGATCATCAAACCGGTGGTTTTTCTAAAATACCGGTTTAAACCGGTAAACCGATTCTAAGTCTATGAGATTTTTTATATTTGCCGCCCATATTTTCTGAAAATTAATTTTAACCTAGCGATTAACATTGAAATGAGTAAACTTTTGGCTTATTTTTATGAAAATCAAGTGTTTATGTATTATTTTTTATTATGGAATAACTTTTAAATTATAATTTTTAATGTAATCATATACTTTTGGGTTATTATTTGAGTAAAAGTTGCATTTATATTAAAATAAAAGGTAAACTATTTAACCCGGTTGAACCTCTCGGTGCAAACCGGTTTGACCGGTTGTACCATTTTTTAAACCAATCTGGTTACTGGTACGAGTAAAAAACCGGTTTTTAAAACATTGCTTACGGTACAAGTTTTTGATACATTAGAGTGGGATATTGTATACTTTTTATTACATAAATGTTGTACACTTTTTATTATTACATATTTACACTTATACGAGAAAATACGATGTGTGTGTGAGATATCGATTTACATACTACATCTGAAAAAAAGAATTAATGCTATTTGTTTTTTTTATTAATTAGTAGTGACTATATTATATATAATGAAGTATTTTAAGATAACATTAATGAACTTGGAAGATAAAACATAATCTATATTTAGATACATCAACGCAACAATTTTAAAAGAATACCTCAATGCAACCATTTAAAAGAAAGTTATCATACGGTATTTGGCCAACTTGTGTCTTGGTATGTTATAAAGTGCTTTTTTTTAAAGGCCCGAGTCTTGTGATAAACATTGGTATATTATTATTACTAGACAGGTGCTTGAGTAATGAAGCGGCAACCAATGCTATGTAAGTTATACAATTTATTAATTAGGTTGTAAATTACTTAAAGTTTAAGTGTTTTAATTTATCCATAAATTATGTATTTTATATCTATTGTATAGATATAGATGAGTCATATACTAGTCGAATAGACTGTTAAAAAAAGGTTTAAAAGAAAGTTGACTTAAGGGAGGCCATCTATATCCTTTAGATTTGTGATGCCTTGCTTTTGATAACTATGTTATTTCTTTTTACAAAAATAACACAATGAAGAACCTCAAACTTTAACTTTAACCAGTCATGGTCCACTAATTGTAAACTTGTCAAAAATATATTCATACCCATGTCTCTATGGGTCGTTTTCCAAACACTATACAACTTTAAGCTTTTGTAAAGGAAACGTGGATTTTGTACCTTTTTTTCTCTTTCAAATCATTAAATTATTTCCTTAAGTTACAAGATATTTGCTTATATATGGGCTGGTTTTGAGCTTCACAAAAACTCACATGCTAGTTTTGTAAACATGCTTATTAAAATAAATAATTCATTACAAGAAAAAGTTAAAATTTCCTTTTTTCGAACATCAAACAATTAGAAAACAAAACCGAACTGAATCTGAAACCGAAATCGGTCATTAATATGTACACAAGAATCCAGTAAGAAACTGAAATTAACAATAGGTTAGTGACCTGTTTGGAGCTTTTGAGCAACGGCCAATTTGAAACAGGTTTTTTCAATAGATTAATAACCTGTTATTACCATCAGATTGTGATCTAGCCGTTATTATCAACTACTAGACGAGTGCTCGCGCGATGCAGCGGGTCTTTGGACGCGGACTTTATTAATCACGTAACAATTATGAGTGTTCAGGGTTCGTTTTAAAGCTTGAAACCGTTTAAATTGGTCATCGGTTTGGTTTCACGGCTGGGTTTTTTACTTTTAGTCGGTTTTTTTACTTCATTTGTCCTTTCAAGTATCACATTTTGACTTAGTTTGAATTGATAATACGGTTAAATTAATAATCATTTTAAGCAAATTTTATTATCAAAACTTAAACTGTTAAACCAAACCAGAACTAGACCGTTAATAACAGTTTGGTTTCAATTTTCAATGGTTTAGTTTTCGTTTAAAAATAATCAAAACCGGCATTGAACACCCCTACGTAACATATTAATTTTTTCAATTGAAAAAAATATAATAATATTATACTAAAATTAAAGAGAATAAAATATTTGTTTTTATGGTGCAATATTTTTACAAAAATATTAACGTATGAAAAATTTATTGTCGTTTAAAAGTCGTGTGTGAGAAGTTAGTTTAAAGTTGAAACTAAAAACAAGATATGGTTAAAGATGAGGGGGCAAACTTGTAAGTTGAGTGAATTGTGTTTAAAAGACAAGTTTACCCTTAATTACACATGTATTTTATGCATAAGTTTTTGCACAACTCTTAAAATCAAGTGTCTTAATTTGCCCTTATTTGATGTATTATATATACTATATATTTATGACCATTCAAACTCGGTTTTTGACCATTTGAACCCTCCTAGTAGTATAAATAGGTATTAATGCTAAGGTTTAATCAAACCATTTCTATAGCTCTTGAAAACACAAAATACGCACAAAGCCCGCTAAAACGTTCAATAACCTCAGCGAAATTTATTAGCGGTTATCTATATTTTTTTGAAAGAAGATTATGTTATTTAAATTATAATTTTTCAAAAATAAACAGATAATACTTATTTAGTTTATTATATGTATCTTTTTTTTAAAGGCCAAATTTTATAAAAGAACAAATAGGACCTCATGCAAGTAGCAAGAAGCCTAAAGTACAACGAACGAACCTAGAAAGCCAACTAAACAACACTACATTTATAAAGGAAAATTTTCGAAATTAAATTCGCACCAAAATTTCCAATCAACGCTCACTCTTGTGCTCTTGAGATTCCAAATTCCACCCATTTTCCTTTCCTCCCATGCACCTCTGATGTTATAAGATGACATATTCATAGTTTATTATATGTATCTAATACTTAATTGTTTTTTCTTTCTATTTTTTATTGTTTAAGTAAATAATTGTTTTCTTTTAATCGGTTGCAGGTTAATAAGTTGCCCGCTTTAATTGATTTTGATCATTTGATAAAAACAGGTTTGGTTAGTAACCGATCTTTCATAAACCCGTATTTACACTTCTACTCGCAAGTAGCTAAGCAGAAGATACAACATACACTTTACTCTGTAAAGTTATTAAAGTTGAAATTACACCTTGTGACCAATTCCAATGTATATGCATCAAGCTTAATACGATTCACTAGTTTTGCATAAGAGATCGGTTTTGTATTGAATATTTTATCATTTCGAGGTCTTTTGGTGATCTAAATGGTTGTCAAGAAATACTTGGACCGTAAAATATATAATGCAGGTATATTGCACATAAAGCCAGTTAAAGACGGTTTTAACTAAAAAATGTTGTTTCTATTTGTAGAATCCAATAGTATACCTTGAAATGCAGAAATAATTCCCAATCATAATGATCAACACACTCTTTATATATCATGCCTTAGTTTTGATTAAAGATTGGTCTAGGTGGTAGTCATCCATTCATGTCAAGATGTGCTTAAATCCTTCTTTTGTTCATCATCATCATCATCATCATCATCATCATCATCATCATCATCATCGTACTCAGTATATCCCACCAATAGCAAAGCTATGGTAGGGTCTGAGGAGGGTAAGATGTAGACAGCCTTACCTCTACCCTATAAGGATAGAGAGGCTGCTTTCGGTGAGACCCCCGGCTCGATAGTAGTTTTGCATCAAGCGTTGGACATAAGGCACATAGCACTCAATCATCGGGACACCGGCTGATCGGTGCATGTACCCTTGTCTTTCGGCTATCAACGCCACTATATGATGCCTGATTAACCGTCCGTCACTTTTAACGTTATTTTCACGAGATTAGTAAAATAACGTCAAAATTAGTGCAAGTTTCTTGAACTTGTTTTGTTAAAGTTGTTAAAGTTGTTAAATCCTTCTTTTGTTAAAGTTGTTAATAGCCCAAGTTTGTTAAAGTTGTTAGTGCAAGTAAAGAGATTAGTAAATCCTTCTTTTGTTAAAGTTGTTAATAGCCCAAGTTTCTTGAACTTTGTAATTAGTGGGCGACCAAATGATTAAATGATAAGAGAGTATTAAGTAGCGTTTAGGCAGGAATAACCTCTTTACTTCAATTCAATACCATTCTCACATAGAATCCTATATTACCATCTTCAAACTCATATCGACCTTCTGGTGTTCAATGATAATGTGGTGATATTTAAGACTTTGGATATTAAGGTCTTAAGTTTGAAAATTAACGTTACTCAAGGGGTTTTTCACGGTGGTGTATTTTCTCTTTTATAGTATTTTTAGGTAAGTCAGGCTTAAAGCATGTGAATTATTTTCAAACTATTTTACTATATACATGTGTGTGTGAGAATTATGTGTGTATATGCTATATTTTATTTATGCATGCCTTTGGTCTAAAGTTTTGTGGCCCTTCCTCGAGACAACTTTCTCATCTATATCATCCTATTTTAATAAAATCTATGTCCTATCCACCCAATTTTTTAATTAAAGAAATTAGATTAGTGAACGGAAAAGGAAACCTATGTTTTTATAAAAAGAAGGAAGAATAAAATTTGTAGTAAATCGAATAAAATCATCTCATGCACGATTTATATACAAAGAAGTTTTAAAATATAGAGAAATACTTGCCTAGTGTTAAAAACCTTGGAACTCAATTTATATACAAAAAAGTTTTGTTAGTCATGCAAGATCCATTGCGTTGTTTCTATATATTTTAAAAATATATTTTAAACTGGCTGCTCATAAATGGCTCGATGATTCAACCTATTTGACTGAAACAAGTTAATCATGATAATTCGAAGACAACCCTTTTAAAACAGCTTAGACATGTCAACCGAAGACGTGGTTATTTTTACTCTTTATACGAGGTCATGTCGAAAATTGTCATCGTAATCCAATTGTGGGGTGAGTGGAATTTGTTTCCCACGCTCGGGAATGATAATTAACATGGTCCATACAAATGATGATTAGAAGGAATCCTTAGTTCCCACAAAAATAATTAAATATAACTAACTAATTAAGTTCCAATAAAATAATTAAGGTATTTGTTTTGCCTTTTTCTCCATTCTTCTTAACAATCTTATCCTCTCATCATATTTTCAGATAAAGCTTACCTTTGGAGTTTTTCATGAACAACAAAAATCAGTAATTACTCTTCTTTGCTAACACATTTTAGGAAATACTCTTTCAAATACAAAAAAAAAAAAAAGTAGAAAAAAAATGTTAGCTGGTATTAATATTTTCTTCGCTACAAAACTAATGACTTTCACCGATGACAACCACATCCGTTGATTGAGGTAACTACCTATGAAAGCCATTGATGATGCCCGTCAGAAAATGGGTGTCGTTAATGTGATTTTTAATAACCAACTGACGAATGCTACATACGGATCACTAACAGGATAATAAGGTCCCATGAAATCCAACTAGTCGTAGAGCTAACAACACCAGATGTATGTTGGTAGTTCGTCAGTGATTGTGAGTTCTCACATGTTAAAAAATGCCCGAAGATTGTTCTGTGATCATAACATGTGATTTTAAAGTTATAGGTTGGTGGCCTAGTAACAAAGACGGAATCACTTAATTATCCATAAGTCTTGGATTCTATCCTGGGAAGTAAAAGAAAATTTTCTTTAAGAAAAGGGGGTTTTTAAGAGTAAAGCACATACTCGAAAATGGTTAGGCTAAACGTACCCACATCTTCTACTTGTTGTACCCCCTACCCTACACTTTCACTCCCTTTAACAAATTTATTTGACAAATTACATCCCTTTTAACGTTTTCTAATATTAAATCAAAAAATATAAAGTTTTTATATGTATGTAAAAGTATAAAAATGCTCTTAAAACTAAATAAAAAAAATTAAGTATAAGAAAAATGTTATTTAAAAAAAGAGTTACATGTCATTTTAGTACCCGTGGTTTGGTCAATTACGTAACTTTTGTACCTATTTTTTATTTTTTTGCAAATGGCTACCTTAGTTTCAAAAAACTTGGATTATTAGTACTTTTTTTCTAACCCCGTCTATTTAACCGTTAAGTCATAGATAACTTGGTAAGTTCGTCATTTTCTTTGTTTTTTTCTTTTCTTTTAAACGTTTATATGTTGTGAACCCAAATCCACAATCATAACATCAAAATCCAAATCCTAAATCCCCAAACATTTTCTCCATATTATCATAGGGTTTGAATTTTTACAATATTTGAGGATTTAGGATTTGGATTTTGATGTTTTGATTTGGTGATTTAGGGTTTACAAGCTATAAGCGCTTAAAAGAAAAGAAAAAAACAAAGAAAATAACGAAGTTACCAAATTATCACTGACTTACGGAAATAATAGACGGGGTTAGAAAAAAAGTACTAAAAATGCAAGTTTTTTGAAACTCAGGTAGCCATTTGTACAAAATAAAGAATATGTACTAAAGTTGCGTAGTTGACCAAACCACATGTACTAAAATGACACTTAACTCTTAAAAAAATTAAAAAAAATAATTTTAATTATATTTCTCTAGCTAGTTTCTTTATTTTTTATAAAAATATATTTAAAGAATAATGGTATAATGTCTTTATAAAGACGATACAAAATGTATTGTATATTTTTGTATTTTTTCCTATCATATGTCTTTCCCCATATACAAAAAAATTAAAACAATTTGAATTTTTTTTACGTTAGGTTCATGACATGAGGTTAATGACACTTGAGAATAAAACCAAACTTGTTGATCAAATCATATATTATTTAATATATTTTTATTTATTAAAAACTAATACAAAACCGTTTTATAATATATATAAAAAATTCTTTAAAAACGTAGAGATAAAACGTTTCTTAAACTAATGATAGTAAAATATAACAAAGTGATAAAAAGTACACAAGTATTTAAATTTTATTAATGTGAAACTTGAAGGAGTGGACATATAGAGGTAGGGTACCAAAAAGACCCAAATACCCTTAAGGAATACCCGCGGGTCAATCAGAAGTCCCTCATAAGGCACCCGCGGGACATACGAATTATCCTCATAAATCATCTGAGGAAGAAACACCCTCATAGCACATGCGGAAGAATCCTGGCACCCTCAAAGTCATCCGCAAGAAGGAATATCCTTCCGCGTAAATGACTACAAGGCAACGCCTCGGGACAGCTGTTATCAACTAGTTACCTTCTAGAAGATCTATCAAAGATGCTTTCTTGAGCAATACGTGATCACTGGGCCAATCAACTAATGACACCTGGCAAGGTCGTTATAACCGTGCACATGGCCAATATTACCCCGTTAACCAATAATAGAGTGACACGTGTCCAGGTTGTTATACATGCACATGCAACGTATAAGCTAAACCTATCATATAAGGACACGCGTCCAGACGGTTATGAGGCATCTTCTAAAGGGACAGGTGGCCCAATTACTTCCCCACATCCTTCGGCTATAAATACACTCTCAATCATCATGAGGTATTCATTCACTCCCACGGTATTCTCTCAATTTACTTAAGTACTTTATCTCTGTCGGAATTGTACTTATTCTCACGCCGGAGGGTGGTTACGGGAAGACCCCCCACCTTGTCCTTCCCGTAACGAGCTCACGGTGTTCTGTTTTGCAGGATTCACGTCATTGGACTTTGGGAATTGTGTTCATATCGTATTGACAGTTAACCGTATCCTACCCTGTGGACACATTGGATCCAGGACCCGTAATCGGGAAGTGGATCCGTGTTTCTTCATTGGCGCCATCCGTGTCTTTGTTAGAACAACAGAAAAATTTTCTCCTTGTTTTCTTTACGATATGAATCAATTACCTAAAGGGCCGACGGAGGATCAGTCGCAACCTCCACGAGATCTTAATATGGAATCACGTGAAAGAACAACATCCATTTTTGCTAGAATCACAAACTCTGCTCCGCGAACTGATGTCGTGAACCCAGGAGGTTTTACCTCAGGAGATTCAGCGGCTCAGGGACACTTCACTCCATTAGCAGACACTACTCCGGTAGATGTTGGGAATGTTGTTACACCAACTACTGACCTGGGGCATGTCACAGCTTCGGGGGGTTCTAACTTGAGGAATCTAGAACGAATTACAAGAGAAGTCCACCGAACTCAGTCGGAGTTAGGTTTGGAAGAAGATTCCGGTGATTCTAACCAAAGAAGAGCTCACCATCATTGCTTCAGAACCGAAGGACTTTTGTCTCCGAATGAATGGCTTCGTGTTCAACAAGACAGTTTGAAAGCAGAATATGAACGTCGGGTCCGGAATGAACGTTTACATGGCCGCACTATGAGCCTCCCAGGAGATCTATCTCCCCTCCAATAAGGGGAAGCCACATCCAGTACAGTCTAACGCCGGAACAGAACGTAGGAGAGATCCGGAGGTTACGTCCTCGTCCTCGCATAGATACGCGGGTACCATCTTTTGAGGATGAACTAGACGGATATGACTCAACTTATCACCTGGAAGGTAGTTACTAAAGTGGAGATAGTCGCCTCCCTTTGTACGGATACACGCCCAGTTGTCCGCCATGCGAAGTATCACAGTAATGCTGAGTATGATTTTTCCAAACCATATCGCCCTGAATCTTTCTCAGAGAAATCAAAATTTATTCAAGCATCGCGACAGCTCCATTCCCGATTAATGCAAAGATTCCAACATCCGTTGGAACATATAATGGAATGACTGATCCTAGTGATCATCTGTTAAGGTTTGAAGTAGTTGGAGGAGTCAGTGGTTGGACTCTTCCATATTGGTGTCACAAGTTCGCACTAACATTCACCGGGGCGGCACGGGAGTGGTTTGAGAAATTGTCATGTGGAAAGATTACAAGTTGGAAAGACTTTGTAGCAAAATTCTCTCAGCATTTTAGTCAACAAAAGAAACAAACTCGTGATCCTTCGGAAATATTAGATGTTACAAGGCGAAATAATGAGTCTATTGAAGACTTCATTACTCGTTTTACCAACGAGAGCCTTAACATCGGAGGGGTAAGCGAAGATATGCTGCAAGGAGCATTCTGTAAGAAAGAACGTCCATAGTGATGCCTTGATCCGTACTCTAACAGGAAGAGATGGAATGCCCAAGTCATGGGACGAAATCATGAAGGCATCAAAGCTGTTTGCAAGAACTGAGAAAACTCTAAGTTCCAGTAGTCAAAAGCAATCACCGAAGATTGAGTTTCAAACTCCGAGACCGAACAGGCAGGCTAAGGGACCAATATGGTCAAGACTTCAGCCAAGTGCGGAAACATCTAAGCCTTTTGATGCAAGATCTTTGATCGGCAACAAGGGTAAACGTAATTTTTCTGCTCGTCCCTCTAACAGCTGGACCCAGTTATCAAAGACTCCTTCAGAAATTCTCACCACGAAGAATTTGACTTTCCGGAAGCCTCAACCAATACCACGGAAGTCGTTTCTCGATAACAAGAAACACTGCTCATATCATAATGATATTGGGCACAACACGAATGAATGTGTGGCCCTCAGAAATGAAATTGAAGCAGCTGTTAAAAATGGTAAACTCGAACATTTGGTTAAGGGCGTACGAGCAGGGACTGGCTAACCTCCCGCAAAGGACAGCCAGGGCCCAGCTAAAAGGCAAGTCAAAGATCTGAATGTCCACATGATTCAGGGGAGACATTCGGGTAAAGGAAAAAGGGGAGACTATTCGGACGAGGAATGGAAGAATGAGTCCGTGATCTTTCCTCGGACCAAAAGGGGCCCGTGTAATAAAATCCGCTGATAATTACTGCCGAATTTGGTCATTACCGGTCACAATATGTATTCTTTGACACAGGCAGTACGTCTGATATTATGTACGAACAGTGTTTCGAACAATTGGATGAAGAAGACAAAGAAAGATTACAACCAATTCATGCTCCTGTTTCTGGTTTCGGGGGAGAGATAATGCACCCGCGCAGTGTTATTACTTTCCCGATCACACTAAGTGACGGAGTACGTAAAAGAACAGAAGAAGTTGAATTTTTAGTGCTACCAGCAACTTCCAAACATGATATTATTCTTGGACGAGAAGCAATCAGCGACATTAATGCCCATCCATCCACAGCTCATGGTGCCGTGGGAATTCCAACTCCTACCGGCGTAGCAATAATCCATGTCAACCGACATTGCTTTACAACCGAGAGCTCGAAGCCAAGTAAAATCCCAAAGAAAACTCACAGAACCGAGCCAGAAAAATGGGTCCTCAACAAGAAATTTCCGGATCAAACCATAGTAATTGGTCCGGCTATTTCTGAAATCGTCCGAACCTTCTTGAGGCAGTTATTAACAAAGAACATTGACATTTTTGCTTAACAGCCCGCGGACATGACCGGTTACCCGCAGAGCATTTCAGAACACAAGTTGAAGGTGAATCTGTTGATCACCCTAATCGTGCAAAAGAAACGAAAGATGGGCCCGGAACAAACAAAGGCCATGAATGAGCAAGTGCAAGATCTTCTTCACGCTGGGACTATACGAGAAATTAAGTACCAAACATGGGTGGCAAACCCAGTAATCGTTTTGAAAAGCAATGGAACGTGGAGAATGAGCATAGATTATAAAGATCTAAACAAAGCATGTCCGAAAGATTGTTACCCACTTCCGGAGATCAATTAAAGGTGGATGCTGTGATCCCTTTCAAATTCAAGTGCTTCCTCGATGCTTATAAAGGATATCACCAGATTCATATGGCAGCTGGTGATGAGGACAAGACAGCGTTTCGCACTGACCAAGGAACATTCTGTTACAAAATTATGCCTTTCGGGCTAAAAAATGCGGGTGCCACATACCAACGATTGATGGATCAGGCCTTCAAGGGTCAGATAAGTCGAAATCTCGAATGTAACATCATGGGAATTTTGGGCCAAAAATGACAACTCTCCAAAGTTAAGGGACTAATCCTGCCAAATTCAAACTCCAAAGTTAAAAATGAAAAATCTGTTTTCTTCTCCTATCGCGCTACGCGATGGGGACAAGGGACAAGCCATCGCGTATCGCTATGGGGCTTGGTCAAACCTTCTGGAAGGGTCAACAGCGATACGCGATCGCTGGTTGGACCTACGTCATCGCGTATCGCGATGACGTGTCCCGACACCTCTAGAACAAGACTGCCACGCGTCCACACGTGGCACACCTCTCGCCACGTGTCCCGACACGTGGCACATCGTCTGCCACATGTTAACACGTGGCACACCGACTGCCACGTAGCAACACGTGGCAGACCTACGTTGTGACTGTGCGTAGCTACATCGCGCTAAGCGATAGGTGACTAGGAGCCTATCGCGTATCGCGATAGGATCCAAGATTTTGCCTATAAATAGCAGGTCCGGGGTCTTCACAATTCACACCAAAATCCAGCATACAATCATCTCTCTACTCTCTCACTACACCTCGAAATTCGTGCCAACGATCCACCTCGAAAACCGTGCCCCGATTCCTCGATAAACGTGCCATACCTCGATATTCGTACCACTCCCCGACGACGTTCCGATCAAGAAGGTGATCCCTTACCGACGTCCCGGCGATCATCTCGAAGTGCGTGCCGTGAAAAGTTGGTGTCTCGAGAAGCGTGCCGAAGTGATGTGGCGATCAAAGCGAGTGTTGAAAATATTAAGTGGCGTAGAAGTGCTGCTCGAGTATCTAGGAAATATTAAGCCGAGGAAAGTAAGGCTTACTACCTGACTAAAATAATACTAAAATATTATAAAGGCTTAATGCCCTAAGTCGGAATTATGCTCGATGTTTATGGAAAGAAATTATATAACAAAGAAAAGAAAATAAAGAAATATGGAAGTGTGTATGTATATATATGCGTGTGAAATATATATATAATTCTTTGTTATGAATGTTATATAAGTAATAAATGATATTCTTATATGATAAAAGAAAAAGAATACGTTTCTTAGAGAAGAAGAAACGTAGGGTTTTTATAATAAACTAAAGGTTTATAAATATTACTTTTAAAACTAAAGGTTTTAAAGTAAAAGAAATGAACTAAAGGTTCATCGAGATAATAAGACTAAAGGTCTTAAGCCGGATTGTATATCCGACTAATAAAAGTTTTACTCGTACTATAGGTGCGAGATAGCAAGAAAGATTACGCAAGGACGGTGTTGGAAACCGATCCCGATCAAAGGTGAATACGCCCTACTTTTACAAACTTGTTTTCAAATAAACAAACATGTTATGTGTAAAACTTTACATGAGACTAAGTGTCTCTAAAAACATTATTAATAAGAATAAAAGCCTAGCCCTCGGGCTGTAGTATACGTTTGTCTGGATCCTTACATATGTGGAAAAATGCGGTGGGCACATCGCACCACGCCTGGTCACGACCTCCAGCCACGATGGGCCGAACCAAAGTATGTTCGAGTGAGAATGACCTTGTGTATATTTATGGTACCTAAGTACGTCGGGACGCTGCGGTGTCTTGCTGGGGTGACCTAGGTAGAGGCTCTGGTTTATAATGATATTGTTTTAACTTTGTTACTCCTAAGCCAAGATGGGCCGAGGCATGCGTAACCCTCGAGAGGTAACAAAGTAAAAGAAAATATTTTCGCGTCAACATATTCACCAGCATTCGTTGTTGACGTATTTTTATAACATTTTGCAGGTAACCAAGATTAGAGCTAAAGGACGAAGGCTCAAGAATCCGATGGCTCGGATAATTTTGTTAAATGTTAATATAACTAAAATGGTGGTTTTGTAAACTTAAAACAAGTAAACACAAATGGAACTTGTTTCCATCTTTTGTAATGTAAATATTTTATAACTTTGATCCTTAAGTTTTCAAGTCTTCTGCTAATTAACCGTAACCCTGATTTATTTACAAATGTGGTACCAACTATCGAGTCACACGCCTGGGCCTAAGATGGGGTTGTGACAAGGTTGGTATCAGAGCCATCGATCTTAGCTAATTGGGTATCATTAAACAATACCCAAGCTTCAATCCTAGCATAGGAAAATATTTACTTGTTTATTTGAATAGGGATAAGATTGGTTGGTAACCTTCTCTTTCCCTCTCTACATTCTAAACCACCCAAAAGTGTCATATGAAAAATTAATGGAGTATTATGATCGTGAAGCAAGAAGAGCAAGAAAATACTACAAGTTCCCAAAAGATGTCATGGATGAAGATTACTTTGAGTCCTTCTTTGGCCGAGACCAATACGTTGAACGTCCCAAACAGGTGTACTTCCCCGGGACTGAACAATGCCCAATCAAACTACCCGATAGTCCGCCACCACAAAGAATCGAACCCTCAAGACACTCGAGCTATCATCCACCCTCAATGCCTATGTATCAACCAGCATACCCCTCGGAAATTCCCACCTACCAACCACCACAAGTACCACAATACTACCTAACCAGATATTTTCCAAATTCACACCCATCCTATACCTTACTTTCAAACCGACCCATAAAGGAAGAACCAAAATCCCCATCCTCCGATTGGATGCAGTGCCACTCTGATCAGCGAAGGTGGCATACTGGAAGCTCTACCGCTCATGAAGTCAACTCACAACCCAACAATGGCGAAGGATCATCCCGTAAACCAAGAATGAGGGTGACGATGCCTTACGAGAGTTTCAAGATGCCTGCGATAATCAACGAACCCGCTCAGGTAATGGAAGAGGAGGAAGAGCCTATGGAGGAAGAAGAGGAGGATTCCGAAGAGGAGGATCCTATGGAAGAAACCGAACCGGAAGAAGTGCATCCTGACAACCCTAATGAGATATCAACTTCCATTGATGGATCACTCACTTCCAACAGTCCAAGTTACGGTTCTGTCGATCCGTATGTGCAGTACCTTGAGCAGTTAAGGAACCAAGCTACATCAAGCTTCCCGCCATTTCAAGGAAGAATTCCTTCAATTCAAGAACAAGCTGATGAGATTCATGAGCAATATCAAGCCGCCAAGACATACCTCTACCTTGCAGCTGATCAGACTTACGTCCCGTATCCTGAACCGAGAAACCACTTCGATATGGTGATGCTGGGTTACCGTGACCCACCACCACAATACGGATACCCCGACGTTATTCCACAATCGTACGAGGAACACCTTGATCGCGCATTGCACGAGACGGATGACTGGAAGAAGAAGATGGCTGAGGAAGGGAAAAAGAAGAAGAAGATAGGATAGAAGCTTCTTCACATATGCAACAAATTGACAAGGGTTGTCAAGAAATTTATGAAGGACTGAAATGATGGTGGTAATGGTGTGTTTCAAGAGAAGAAGCGTGTGTGTGCTCAAATATGTGGGTGTAATGTAGTTTGTTTGTAGTGTGTTGTATGGATAAGAAAATATATATATACATCGGATATGAATATATATATATAAGTGTGTGTTGTAATAATCCTTGTATATACCGTGTATGGTATATACAAATAATGAAATAAATGTGTGTTTAATAAATAAATTCGATAAATTTCAGATATAAAAGAATAGAAAGAAAAAGATAAATGTCTCAACAAAGTAATAACGTTGAGGTTTCCCGAAAAGAATTCGAGAAACAAAAAGAAAAAGGAAAAGGACCTTAAAAAGAACAAGAAGATCCAATTCCCGAAAAATTTATGGATCGAATTCAAAAGATTATTAAAGACGCTGTTAGGGAAGGATCCATGGCTAGGTCCCAATCTCGTCAAACGAAACATTCTCACTCTCACTCGGTTAATCCATCCCGAAAATCTGTTACCAAACCCCGTTCTAGACCCTCGCACGTAGATGAGAGTGTACATGAATCAAACGGCGATGGAGGCGTTCGTCAAGAATTTAAGAGGCTTAAGATTGGTGGGTGTACGTTAAAGGACTTCAAGTATTATGGGCCGAAAGAATTCCACGGCGATAAGGGAGCCATCGCGACTGTTAGGTGGCTTGAAGAGATGGAAACGATTGTAATCACGAGCTAGTGTTTGGAAGAGGAGAAAATTCAATACTCCGTCCTGATGTTCAAAGGTGAAGTGCTAGAGTGGTGGAACACGCTGATCATGAGTAAAGGAAGGGAGGCAATGTATGGGTTGTCATGGAGCGAGTTTAAGGAACTGTTAATGTTAAAATTCTGTCAAGTTCCTAGCTCACAAGGTCGTCAGAACGAACCTTCGTGAGTATAATACCAAATTCCACGAGTACTGCCGCTTGGTGCCCCAGCTGGTTACCCTGGAATCCAGCAAAGTTACACGCTATATATGGGGGCTACCGCGGGAAATTCGTGACATGGTGAGGTCGCACTTGCCTCAAACCGCCGACTCCGCGATGGAATTGGCCGGATACTTAATGGACGGAATGATCCGCAATAAAGAAGAAGATAAAAAGGTCGTGTCGACGCAAGATACGAGGAAGGATGGAAATACCCGTTTCAAGGGTAAGGGAGTTGACCAACGAAGGTCGGGCTTCAACTCCGGCATCCCACAATGCAAGGCTTTCAAGAAATACCATAGGGGTCGATGCCATCTAACTCCCCGTCCTTGTGAGTCATGTAACAAATTTGGCCACGCCACGGCCGTTTGCTGGAAGAAGAAAAAGATGACTTGCTACAACTGAAAGGAGATGGGACACCTTAGCTTCGAGTGCCCCAAGAATAAGCCCGCGACTGGTGGTGCGGGTGGTAGCGGTCATAAGAATGAGCCCAAGAAGGGCAATGCAAGAGTATTCGTCCTTGATACGAAGAAAGCGGCCGACACACCGGAAACCATTACCGGTACGTTTCTTGTTAACAATATCTATGCTAGAGTCTTGTTTGATTCAGGAGCCAATTTAAGTTTTATAGATTATAAGTTTTGTAGTCTATTAAACGAACCCTTAATCAAACTTAATGAAACTCTAAGCGTCGAGACCGCTAGTGGTGAAATTGTTAAAATCTCCGAAGCTTTAGAAAACGGAAAAATCTTATTAGCCGGTTACATTTTACCCATCCAATTGCTACCTATGACTCTTGCTGGTTTTGATGTTGTGTTGGGTATGGATTGGTTATCCGACAACCATGCCCGTATCCTTTGCAATAGCAAGACCATTGAACTCCAATCCCCGGACAAACGTACCATACCAATCGAAGGGGATAAGGACGCTGGCCAAGTTAGCCTAATCTCTATGATAAAGGCTAACAAATGTTTAAATCAAGGATGCTTAGCATTCATGGCCTACGTCACCGAAGAACCTAAACCCAAGGAAATCAAAGACGTTCCTGTAGTTTCCGATTTTGCCGATGTCTTTCCCGGCGAACTCCCCGGCATTCCCCCCGATCGCGAGGTAGAATTTAGAATCGATCTCCTTCCCGGCACTGCTCCGATCGCCAAGGCTCCATGTCGCCTCGCACCAACCGAGATGAAAGAACTGAAGAAACAACTTGACGAGCTTCTCGAGAGAGGATTCATACGACCAAGTTCATCGCCATGGGGTGCGTCGATACTTTTTGTCAAGAAGAAGGATGGATCCATGCGAATGTGCATAGACTACCGAGCCCTCAATAAAGTTACGATCAAGAACCGATACCCACTTCCCCGAATTGACGATTTGTTTGATCAACTCCAAGGTGCTAGCTTCTTTTCCAAGATCGATCTCCGCTCCGGCTATCACCAACTTAAGGTTCAATCTGAAGACATTCCAAAGACCGCGTTACGAACAAGGTACGGCCATAATGAATTCACCGTTATGCCATTTGGACTTACTAATGTGCCGGCTGCGTTCATGGACACGATGAATCGTATCTTTAAGACTTACTTAGATAAGTTTGTGATCGTGTTCATCGACGACATATTAATTTATTCTAAGTCTAAGGTCGATCATGAGAATCACCTTCGAACGTTACTTGAAACTCTTAGGGCCGAGAAACTGTACGCCAAGTTCTCGAAATACGAGTTCTGGTTGCATGAGGTGCAATTTCTTGGTCGCATCATCAACGTTAATGGTATTCAAGTAGACCCCGCTAAGATTGAAGCTATCTCGAAGTGGGAGATCCCAAAGTCGCCAACCGAGATTCGAATTTTCTTGGGATTGGCAGCTATTATCGAAGGTTCATCTAGAACTTTTCTCGAATCGCTGTTCCCCTAACCTCCTTGACTCGAAAGAACGTCAAATATGAATGGGGAACAAAGCAACAAGAGGCGTTCGATATACTCAAACAAAAGCTTACCCAAGCTCCCATACTGGCCTTGCCAGAAGGTATTGAAGACTTCATTGTCTTTTGTGATGCATCCCATTCCGGCTTGGGATGTGTATTGATGCAACGAAAGAAAGTAATCGCTTACGCCTCTCGTCAATTGAAAGTACACGAGAAGAATTACACGACTCACGATCTAGAGTTAGGCGCCATAATCTTCGCACTTAAGATATGGAGGCACTATCTCTATGGAGTAAGATTTACCGTGTACACTGATCATAAGAGCTTAAAGCATATCTTTGATCAAAAAGAGTTCAACATGCGCTAACGACGCTGGATGGAGACTCTTAACGACTATGACTGCGAAATAGTTTATCATGAAGGTAAAGCCAACGTTGTGGCTGATGCCTTAAGTCGTAAAGAGCACGAAAAGCCAAAAAGAGTCCGAGCGTTAAGGCTAGAACTTCAAATCGATCTTGTTGCCCAAATCAAATCCGCCCAAACTCAAGCAATCAACGAGAATCAATTCTCTGATGAAAAACGTAATGGCACCATTGACTCGCTAGTCAAAGGTGATGATGGTATCCTTAGACTTGGCAACATGATTTGGGTACCAGCTGCGGGAGGATTGCGTGAGAAGATCTTAAACGAAGCCCATAGGTCTAAGAACATGATGCATCCCGGGAGTGACAAAATGTACCATAACCTCAAGGAGAACTATTGGTAGAATGGAATGAAAAGAGACGTCGCTTCGCATGTTGCGAAATGCTTAACATGTTTGAAAGTCAATGCTGAACACCAAAAGCCTTCGGGATTGCTTCAGCAACCCGAACTTCCCGTATGGAAGTGGGAGTTGATTACCATGGATTTCATTACCAAACTCCCTAAAATGACTCGACAACATAATGCAATCTGGGTAATTGTGGATCGATTAACAAAGTCCGCACACTTTATACCCATCAATGAGTCTTACTCAATGGACAAATTGGCTCGTATCTATGTTAACAATATTGTGACCCTACATGGGGTACCACTGTCCATTATTTCTGATGTGTTGAATAACACACTTATATTTCTTTACAATTTTATAATATTTTAATGATTTAATATCAAATTTATGTAAGTTTAGGGGGTTAAGTGCAAAGTTTTACAAAGTTGAAATGTTTTGTGTAGGTTATGGAAAGATGTGGAAAAAAAGGCAAGAAAAAGAGAACTTGGAGGGTTTAAGTGTCAAAGTTTCAAAGTTTAATCAAGGCCCGACCCAAGCCCACAAGTTAGGAGCCTTGTATAATATTATATTAAGTTAAAATAATCAATAACCAGCCATTATCTCATCACTAATCCCGAAATCAAGAAAAAAATAATACCCAAAAACCCTAACTAGTGCAGTCAGATCGGACAGGCTGCCGCCGGCCAAAAAAAAGAAGAAAAAAAGGGAAGAAAGGAGGCTGTTGAGGGGCTGTTGGCGGCTAGAGAAGGAAGAGGAGTCTTGGGGCAGCAGCTAGGGGCTTCAAACACTCACAAATCTCAGCCATAAACCTTGAGTATACATCTTTAAACTTTAATTATTGTTCAAGAACCCTAACTTTGATTGATTTGGTCTTTTGTTTTACATTGTTTTGCAATTGTTTGATAGATTGACTTGTTATTGATTGAGTTTGGATCTTGAATGAGTTTTATCATGTTTATATTGATGTTTATGATGTTTACTTTGATTGTTTGTGGCTGTCCAAAAGTGATGAGTAGCTAAACTTGTTTGTTCTACCTAGGATAGATGATTGTTGAGTGGTTTTAACTTGTTTAATGGATTGTTAATGTTCAAGACCTAAATTATTGATGTAAAGTTTAAATAAACCATAAATTAGATTGTGTGTGATGGCTGTGTTTTATTTGTTATTGCTTATAATCCTCTTGCATTAGTTAATTGAATCGGTTTTGATTAATTGATTGCTTGTTAAGCTCTTTACTTAGTGTTTTGGGTTTATTTGCGGGAAGTACAACCGTAGGGATAAGTGGGTAACATATCATCAAAAATCAGTTAAAATACACCTTCTTTGAGACCGAGAGGTGATAAGAAGTAACATTGTCTCATTGCTTTTACTTGTTAGAATTAAGACCGCGCGAGAGCGGGTTTTTGTCTTGTCGAGTTTGAGTGTTTATGTGCAATTAGTTGGTTTAATTTGGGTTAAGTTAGATTATTCCTCTATCCTTGGTTGCGTAGTATTCGTCTCCATTAGGATAGTGTGTCAGTGAGACCGAGAGGTGAGTCGATATTTAAACACGTTAATAATTGTTTTTCCGGTTTGTTCTTTAAAAATCAACTAAAATAAGTTAAAGTTTGTTAGAGAGACTGAGAGGTAATTTGACTTTCTTAAACAAGTTTTGGTTGTGTCATCTTTTATAACCGGTGTCTTGAATATTTTCAATCCGTTGTCTTGTTATTTCTGTAAACATTATTCATTCCTAGGTAGACGTTTTTACATATTGAATTTAAATCAAAGTTTTCTAAAAGTGTTTTGTCAAACCTTTTCGTTTAGTTAAATTAATTTAAGTAGTTAAATAAAATCTTAAAAATTAAATAAATATTATTTTGGTAAGTCTTGGTTAGAGTTTTCTTAATCATAAACGTTTTCACGTGTCTTTGAGTTCGACATCCGGACTTCCTTGATGATATACTATTTATGATCGGTACACTTGCCGGTTTTGTGTGGTTTCTATAGGATTTTCGTTTTTATAAATTTAAAGCTTAATTGTGATTCGTTCTTTATTTATATTATACATTTTCACACATCAAGTTTTTGGCGCCGCTGCCGGGGAACGAACCCGGGTCACCCGCGTGACAGGCGGGAATACTTACCACTATACTGCCAAGTTTTTGGCGCCGTTGCCGGGGACACGGTTTGAAGCGTTTTAAGAACGACTCGAGTTAGGACTTGCCTTATTTACTATTTGTTTTCTTAATTGTTTTGTTTGTTAGTTTAAAATAGTTTAGTTAATTAATATTTCTTTTATTTATTTTAATAGTTGTATGCGACGTACTCAATCTCTAGGACCACCAGAAGTTGAAGGATTTCCCGAACCAGAGAGAGAGCTTCTTGAGAGACGTCGTACAAAACCGTCTTCTAGTTCATCTACATCCGTTGGTAATACATTCTCTTCTCCTACTTTATCTGAACCCATCGTTAGGGATAGGATTATGGCCGACGCACCACCGAGGAGGACAGTCGCAGACCGGGCCCGTCCGGTCGATGCTGGCGCGAGATCCAGCATTGCTCCACCAGTTATAGGAGTTCAAACAACCTGGCAGATTCCATCGAACGTTCTGAACACCATTTCCCATTCTGCTCAATTTCACGGGTTGCTTCACAAAAACCCGCATTCACATCTCACTCGCATCGCACGTATTTGCGACACGTTTCATCTTGCCAACGTATCCGAAGACGCCATCAAACTCCGCATCTTTCCGTTCTCACTCGTTGATCAGGCGAGTCTGTGGCTTGAGTCCCTCCCACAGGGATCCATTTCTACTTGGGCCACCATGCAGACCCAGTTCCTGGAAAAATACGATCCTCCGGCTAAGGCCGCTCGTTTGCGTAACCAGATTCATTCTTTCCAGATGGAGGACACTGAGAGTTTCTACGAGGCGTGGGAGAGATTCAAAAACCTACTTGCTTTATGTCCGAACCACGGCTTGCAGGACTGGGCGGTTGTTGAAAAGTTCTATAACGGAGTGACTTACGCGACTCAGAATATGCTTGACACTGCTGCAGGAGGCAACTTATTGACGACAAAGGATACCGATGAGTGCATTGCCTTATTTAACGGTTTAGCCATGAGTGGATACCAGCGACCACCTTCTAAGAGCACCAAAACCGTCGACGCGTTATCACGCGGCATACATTCAGTCGACACGAACACCGCCCTCGCGGCACAGGTCGAGGCGTTAGCGAAGATTGTGAAGGACCTGCAGGTAAAAAGTAAGTTATGCGAGATCTGCAGAGGGGGACACGATACCGTTCAATGCCCCGTAGGTTTCCAGGAGGAGACAGTCGACTATGTTAACAATCCGAACCGAAGCCCTAATTCTTTTAATTCTTATAATTCGGGTTGGAGAGGTAACCAAAATCCTAACTGGAGGAACGGAAATCATTCCGGCTTCCAGCCGCGTCAGAGTCTATTCCAGGATTCCGGTGAAGGAGCGAGTGGTGGGGAGAAGAAGCCCACGCTGGAGGAGATGATGGCACAACAGACTCAGATGCTGTCGCAGCCTATGACTCGAGAGGATTCCCGTCACAAAGAGACTCAAGAGAAATTTCGGGAACACGAGTCATTCATGAGAAATCAGGGGGCGTCAATTCAAAATCTTGAGAGGCAGATGGGAGAGATAGCGAATCGTCTGAATGAGAGGCCGCCATGTACACTTTCGAGTAACACTGAGCAGAATCCGAAGGCCTTCGCGAAGGCGGTGACGACGAGGAGCGGTGCAGGGGCATGTAGTAAGCCAGTGAATCAGGGGCCTGCGGTAGATGTAGAGGAGCAGATAGACGAGGAGATTCAGATGGAGTCTCCACCAGCCAAGGTGCATCAGAGGCGAAGCCCAGGAAGTACAGCACAGGCCGAGGACCAGCCATTACCCAGCACACCACCGAGGGTCTACAAACCTAGACTCCCATTTCCCGGGAGAGTCCGCAGGGATAGAGATGAGGAGCAGAACACTAAATTTCTTGATCTCCTGAAGCAACTTCACCTTAACATTCCATTCCTTGAGGCACTAATTCAAATGCCGAAATATGCAAAGTTCCTTAAGGATATTCTTTCTAATAAGGAGAAGTTAGCTGAAGTCTCTTCCATCCCGCTGAGTGCTGGTTGCTCTGCAGTTTTGCAGAGAAAGTTACCGAAAAAGATGTCCGATCCTGGGAGTTTCACAATTCCCTGCATCTTGAGTGATAATACGGTTGTTCATGCACTGGCAGATCTTGGTGCCAGTATTAATCTCATGCCGTATTCCGTGTATCGCAAGTTGGGTTTAGGCGAGCCGAGGTCTACCCGTATGAGTATCCAGCTTGCTGATCGTTCTGTGAAATACCCCCGAGGGGTGGTCGAGAACATGCTAGTTCGTGTCGACAAGTTCATCTTCCCGGTAGACTTTGTCATCCTAGACATGAACAATGATGATAGTGTCCCACTTATCTTAGGCCGACCATTCCTTGCCACTGCACAAGTGTTGATCGACGTCTGCGAGGGTAAGTTGATTCTGAGAGTTGGGGATGAGAACGTCACCTTTGACGTTCAACAGTCACTGAAACACCCCAAGTCTGCTGATGACTCCTTATACTTCATTGATACCATCATGGAGCATGTCGGGGAGTTTCTCAGCGAAATTTGTGGAGGATCTGCCTCCGACACCCAGATTCTCGATAGGGAGATTCCAGAAATTGAAATGGTTGCCGTAACCAATCAGTCCTTAGATGACGACACCGAGTTGCATACCCCTGAATCTGGCGTGTCTGCCGAGATCGTATGAGACGATCCGATGGACCGACCTTCGGTCGAGAGTCCTTCTTCCTTAGAGCTTAGGGATCTGCCTGCCCATCTTGAGTACGCATTTTTAGATGAAGAGAGGAAGCTTCCAGTTATCATTGCATCTGCTTTGACGGAGGTCGAGAATGAGAAGTTGTTGAGGGTGCTACGAGAGCACAAAGAGGCAATTGCATGGAAGATTATCGACATCAAGGGTATCAACCCTTCGTTTTGCACTCATAAAATCCTCATGGAGGAAAATTTCAAAACTGTCGTCCAGCCGCAACGGCGGCTCAATCCGAAAATGCAAGAGGTCGTAAAGAAGGAGATCATTAAACTCCTTGATGCGGGGATCATTTTCCCTATTTCTGATAGTGCTTGGGTGAGTCCAGTCCAAGTGGTTCCTAAAAAGGGTGGTATGACTGTCGTCACCAACGAGAGGAACGAGCTTATTCCCACGAGGACTGTGACGGGATGGTGAGTCTGCATCGACTATCGCAGACTGAATGATGCCACCAGGAAAGACCACTTTCCTTTACCCTTCATTGATCAAATGTGGAGCGTTTAGCGGGTCAGCAGTACTACTACTTCTTGGATGGTTTCTCCGGGTATTTCCAGATTCCTATAGCTCCCGATGACCAGAAGAAAACCACTTTCACCTGCCCTTACGGTACGTTTGCCTACAAACGTATGCCGTTCGGACTGTGTAACGCTCCAGCCACATTCCAGAGGTGTATGGTGGCCATTTTCCATGATATGATCGAGGACTCCATGGAGGTATTCATGGACGATTTTTCCGTATTGGGAGTTCCTTCGATCATTGTTTATCTAATCTTGAGAGGATGATGTCCCGTTGCGTTGATACCAACCTAGTCCTTAACTGGGAGAAGTGTCATTTCATGGTTCGTGAGGGCATTGTTCTGGGACATCGGATCTCGAGTGCGGGGATAGAGGTTGATAAAGCGAAGGTCGAGACCATTTCTAATCTTCCCCCACCCACCTCTGTGAGATCCATTCGTAGTTTTCTAGGTCATGCCGGGTTCTACCGCCGGTTCATTAAAGATTTCTCAAAAATCCCGAGACCCATGACCAAACTTTTGGAGAAGGATGCTCCATTTGTTTTTTCCGAGCAGTGTATTGAGGCGTTTGATCTTCTAAAAGACAAACTCGTTAACGCCCCGATCGTGGTTGCTCCCGACTAGTCGTCACCATTCGAGTTGATGTGTGACGCGAGCGACTTCGCAGTCGGAGCAGTTCTTGGACAACGGAAGGATAAATATTTCCATCCGATCTACTATGCGAGCCGGACCTTAAACGACACACAGGAAAGCTATACCACCACCGAAAAGGAGCTTTTAGCTGTGGTGTTCGCTCTCGACAAATTTAGGTCCTATCTGGTTTTATCCTAAACGATTGTTTATACGGATCATGCTGCTACTCGTTATCTCTTCAGCAAGCAGGATGCCAAACCTCGTCTTATCCGTTGGATCCTGTTGCTTCAAGAGTTTGATATTGAGATCCGTGATAAAAAGGGGGCCGAGAATGTTGCGGCCGATCATCTTTCACGTCTAGAAGGTGCTGAGTTAGGAGATTCGGGGGACAGGATCAACGACCGTTTTTTGACGGAAAGTCTCATGTTCGTTAAGGCACAGGAGGAGGGTTTTCCATGGCTCGCTGACTTCGCAAACTATCTTGCTGATGGATACCTCCCGAAGATGTCTTACCAGCAAAAGAAGAAATTCTTTACTGATGTTAAGTTCTACCTATGGGACGACCCGTATCTTTTCCGTGTTGGTGCTGATCAGTTAATTAGGAGATGTGTAGATGCAAAGGAGGGATGACAGATTTTGAGCCATTGTCATGTGGGACCAACAGGAGATCACAACGGTGCGAGTTCGACAGCGAAGAAGGTATTTGATTCTGGATTCTATTGGCCTTCTATTTTCAAAGACGCACATGAGTTTGTTAAAAATTGTGACCGATGTCAACGTGTTGGTAATATCTCATCCCGGATTGAGATGCCCTAAAATGTGATTCAGGTATGCGAGGTTTTTGACATTTGGGGTATCGATTTTATGGGCCCGTTCCCGTCGTCTAGAGGGAACAAGTACATTCTTGTGGCTGTTGATTACGTTTCCAAGTGGGTCGAGGCCAAAGCGTTGCCCACTAACGACGCCCGAGTTGTAGTGAGATTTTTAAAAGGTTTGTTTTCCCGTTTTGGAGTCCCAAAAGCCTTGATCAGTGATCGAGGTACTCACTTCTGCAATGCGCAGATGGAGAAGGCGTTGCAGCGCTATGGGGTCACCCACCGGCTTGCGACCACCTACCACCCACAGACCAGTGGGCAAGTAGAAGTAAGTAATCGGGGAATCAAATGTATTCTCGAGAAAACGGTTGGTTCAAATCGTCGGGATTGGTCCGACAAATTAGATGACGCTCTGTGGGCCTTCCGTACAGCCTACAAGACTCCGACTGGTTCCACACCATTTCGAATGATTTATGGGAAGGCATGTCATCTTCCTGTTGAATTGGAACACCGCGCTTCATGGGCCCTTCAGAGGGTTAATCTTGATTTATCCGTCGCTGAGAGTACACGTTTCCATCAGTTGCACGAGTTGGAGGAGCTCCGGGATCACGCATATGCACAATCATTTCGGTGTAAGGAGCGGACGAAGGAACTGCATGATAGAAAGCTGAAGGGTAATAAGCAGTTCAAGTGTGGGGATAAGGTTTTATTGTATAACTCCCAGTTGAGGTTATTCCCGGGAAAGTTGAAATCCCGATGGTCGGGACCGTTCACGGTCACTGAGGTTTTCCCGTATGGCACCATTGAGATACAAGATCGAAGCGGGAAGTTTAAGGTGAACGGCCATAGACTGAAGCACTACATTGGAGAGCCGATAACTGATCAGACAGTCGAGGTGTTCTACCTTGACTCATTCACCGAGGATTAGTCGTGATGGATGCATCACTCGGGAGAAAGCCCAAGTTGTAGAGTTTGTATTATGATTCTCTTTATTATTCTTTATAATGTTTTTATTTGTTTTATTTTTAGTTATATTTATAAAAACATAAAAAAAATATTTAATAAAAAATCAAAAAAAAAAATTAAAAAATTCAAAAACACAAAATATGTTTATTTCTTATGTTTTTGTTTTCTGTTTTGTACGCCGCTACATGCGAGCGAGTTTGAGTTGTTACATGTATTATTATGCGCATGGTAGCTCTGATGGCGTTTTGGAACTGGTTCACCCGAGGTTGCGGCCGCGAATGAAATGCTATACGGTCGTTCGTTCAAATCATAAACAGCTAATGAAGAATCTGCATCTAAACCAGGGGAGTAACCCGTTCTCTATTTTAATTTCTGTTCTTTAAAGTTTTAATTTTATGCTTTACGTTTTATTTTTATTTTATTTTTTTACTTGTTCTCATCGAGGACGATTTCGTTTTAAGTGTGGGGATGGGAATTTATTTTACTTAGTTGAAAAAAAAATTAAAAATAAAAAATTTTAAAAAAAATAAAAAAAAAGATGTTTTCACTTGTTTTTCGTTTTCGTACGTTGTTCAAGTTAAAAAAAAAATAAAATAAAATAAAAATAAAAATGTCCCTTGTTTTTAGTTTCTTTTGCATTAAAGTGGGAGATGATGATTTTATTCGGAAATCGGCTTTTCAAACTACTAATAATATGAGATAAATAAAAGAAAACGCACTTAACTTGGGATGTGTCGGCAGGCTCAGCCTTGAAAATGAAAGGGCAAATTTGATAAAACGGTTAAACGGAAATCTTTTTTGGGTAAAGCGTTTTGTCCGTGGAAAATAAGCAATGAAAGGTCGGGCCATACTCAAGCCTCAAATTTTGGTATGAAAAATTGGAAATATCATGAGTTTTAAAAATCTGAATACGTTATCATATGATGCTTGGGTAGGTTTAACGTTAGAGTATGCCGTGTAGCCTGTGATATAAATCTTAAAATGATAGTTTAGTGTTTTACACCTCATCAGCGTATGGTTTTATAACCTTAAATCCTGTATTGATGGGATGCTTCGGGTCCGGAGACAATGGGTCTGTATGCAATCTATTTAGCTGGGTATTCACAATTCCTAAGTGGGGTTGTGAATATTTCAAATAAAGCCAAAGATCAAACCCTAATAAGTCTATAAACATGATCACAAACAGTACGAAAGTACAAATACACTACAGACTTGATCATCCACGCTGTTAGTCATGTGGGGTCCCCTTGCTCGCGTCTCATTACCATTAAGAAACGGACCACAAGGGACACGCTACATGTAAGCCCTACAGATAAAATTTTGCATACTCACCTATGGTTATGGATTTGGGGTATTGCTTGATAACGGGGGTATGTCATGTTGTGGGGAGCACTAGCTATAAATAATTGAACCTTAATCATATCTAATGGCTGCTTGGTAGACTTTGATGCTTAAGCTTAGGTGGATAAACAATACCCTTGATCGTCTTAACAATTCATAAATATTGAGCAACAAAGTTTTAATTCTGCTAACTTTGAGGTTTAAGTCAAGTTGGGTGGTCTGGTCCGGTAAAAGCAGAAAATAAGCGGGTCTTAATTGTGTAAACCACTAAGTAATATTATTGTCGGATCTTACTTGTCCCGGTAAAGATTAAGGCATGGGTTTAGGTGGACAACAATATCGATGATCGCGGTTTTTGCGTTTTTTTGAGCTTTAAAATCTAACCTATATGTTTGATTTGACTTTGATTTTCCGATTCTGATCCAACCGCAGTAAAATCTTTTTCAGGGACGAAAAAGTCTTAAGTGTGGGGATGTTTGATGTGTTGAATAACACACTTATATTTCTTTACAATTTTATAATGTTTTAATGATTTAATATCAAATTTATATAAGTTTAGGGGGTTAAGTGCAAAGTTTTACAAAGTTGAAATGTTTTGTGTAGGTTATGGAAAGATGTGGAAAAAAGGCAAGAAAAAGAGAACTTGGAGGGTTTAAGTGTCAAAGGTTTAAAGTTTAATCAAGGCCCGACCCAAGCCCACAAGTTAGGAGCCTTGTATAATATTATATTAAGTTAAAATAATCAATAACCAGCCATTATCTCATCACTAATCCCGAAATCAAGAAAAAAATAATACCCAAAAACCCTAACTAGGGCAGTCCGATCGGACAGGCTGCCGCCGGCCAAAAAAAGAAGAAAAAAGGGAAGAAAGGAGGCTGTTGAGGGGTTGTTGGCGGCTGGAGAAGGAAGAAGAGTCTTGGGGCAGCAGCTAGGGGCTTCAAACACTCACAAATCTCAGCCATAAACCTTGAGTATACATCTTTAAACTTTAATTATTGTTCAAGAACCCTAACTTTGATTGATTTGGTCTTTTGTTTTACATTGTTTTGCAATTGTTTGATAGATTGACTTGTTATTGATTGAGTTTGGATCTTGAATGAGTTTTATCATGTTTATATTGATGTTTATGATGTTTACTTTGATTGTTTGTGGCTGTCCAAAAGTGATGAGTAGCTAAACTTGTTTGTTCTACCTAGGATAGATGATTGTTGAGTGGTTTTAACTTGTTTAATGGATTGTTAATGTTCAAGACCTAAATTATTGATGTAAATTTTAACTAAACCATAAATTAGATTGTGTGTGATGGCTGTGTTTTATTTGTTATTGCTTATAATCCTCTTGCATTAGTTAATTGAATCGGTTTTGATTAATTGATTGCTTGTTAAGCTCTTTACTTAGTGTTTTGGGTTTATTTGCGGGAAGTACAACCGTAGGGATAAGTGGGTAACATATCATCAAAAATCAGTTAAAATACACCTTCTTTGAGACCGAGAGGTGATAAGAAGTAACATTGTCTCATTTCTTTTACTTGTTAGAATTAAGACCGCGCGAGAGCGGGTTTTGTCTTGTCGAGTTTGAGTGTTTATGTGCAATTAGTTGGTTTAATTTGGGTTAAGTTATATTGTTCCTCTATCCTTGGTTGTGTAGTATTCGTCTCCATTAGGATAGTGTGTCGGTGAGACCGAGAGGTGAGTCGATATTTGAACACGTTAATAATTGTTTTTCCGATTTGTTCTTTAAAAATCAACTAAAATAAGTTAAAGTTTGTTAGAGAGACTGAGAGGTAATTTGACTTTCTTAAACAAGTTTTGGTTGTGTCATCTTTTATAACCGGTGTCTTGAATATTTTCAATCCGTTGTCTTGTTATTTCTGTAAACATGATTCATTCCTAGGTAGACGTTTTTACATATTGAATTTAAATCAAAGTTTTCTAAAAGTGTTTTGTCAAACGTTTTCATTTAGTTTAATTAATTTAAGTAGTTAAATAAAATCTTAAAAATTAAATAAATATTATTTTGGTAAGTCTTGGTTAGAGTTTTCTTAATCATAAACGTTTCCACGTGTCTTTGAGTTCGACATCCGGACTTCCTTAATGCTATACTATTTATGATCGGTACACTTGCCGGTTTTGTGTGGTTTCTTTAGGATTTTCGTTTTTATAAATTTAAAGCTTAATTGTGATTCATTCTTTATTTATATTATACATTTTCACACATCAATTTCTAATCGAGACAGCCGTTTCACGTCTCACTTCTGGAAAAGCTTCCAACAAGCGCTAGGTACGAAGTTAAACCTTAGCACTGTCTATCATCCACAAACTGATCGGCAAAGCGAAAGGACAATTCAAACGTTGGAAGATATGCTCCGAGCTTGCGTGATAGACTTAGGTGGAAGTTGGGATGACCACTTACCCCTAATGGAATTTTCGTATAACAATATTTATCATGCAAGTATTCAAGCCGCACCGTTTGAGGCGTTGTATGGTCGAAAATGTAGAACGCCCGTGTGTTGGTCTGAAACTGGAGATAATCAATTATCTGGACCCGAGATAGTCCAAGAAACTACCGACAAAGTCCTCCAAATCCGCGAACGACTTAAGACGGCACGTGATCGCCAAAAGATTTACGCCGATGTCCGTCATAAGCCGTTAGAATTCAATGTCGGTGACAAAGTTC
The DNA here is from genome assembly GCF_021521415.1 of Bidens hawaiensis. Classification (NCBI taxonomy): domain Eukaryota; kingdom Viridiplantae; phylum Streptophyta; class Magnoliopsida; order Asterales; family Asteraceae; genus Bidens; species Bidens hawaiensis. The sequence goes on along the minus strand of NW_027496369.1, from coordinate 66,467 downwards.
TCTTGAAAGTCTCGCCATGGAAAGGCGTAGTCCGCTTCGGCAAGAAAGGAAAGTTAAATCCTCGATTCGTTGGACCCTTTGAGGTATTTGAACGAATTAGTACCGTCGCATATCGATTGCGACCGCCCGAGGAAATGCAAGGGATACACGATGTATTCCATATCTCGAATCTGCTTAAATGTTTAGCCGATGATTCTCTCTCGATGCCGTTAAAAGATGTTGATAATGAGAACTTAAAATTTGTTGAGCGCCCAATCAATCGAAGATTCAAAACTTAAGAAGCTCAAGAGACGAACTTTGAAAATAGTGAAAGTAAAATGGGATTCCCGACGAGGATCCGAGTATACTTGGGAACTCGAGTCTGAAATGAGAAAGAAATACCCCCACTTATTCTCGTGAAGCAATCTCGAGGACGAGATTTATTTCAAGGTGGGGAGGATGTAACATCACGGGAATTTTGGGCCAAAAATGACAACTCTCCAAAGTTAAGGGACTAATCCTGCCAAATTCAAACTCCAAAGTTAAAAATGAAAAATCTGTTTTCTTCTCCTATCGCGCTACGCGATGGGGACAAGGGACAAGCCATCGCGTATCGCGATGGGGCTTGGTCAAACCTTCTGGAAAGGTCAACAGCGATACGCGATCGCTGGTTGGACCTACGTTATCGCGTATCGCGATGACGTATCCCGACACCTCTGGCACAAGACTGTCACGCGTCCACACGTGGCACACCTCTCGCAACGTGTCCCGACACGTGGCACATCGTCCGCCACGTGTTAACACGTGGCACACCAAAATCCAGGTCGAATAGCAGGTCCGGGGTCTTCACAATTCACACCAAAATCCAGCATACAATCATCTCTCTACTCTCTCACTACACCTCGAAATTCGTGCCAAAGATCCACCTCGAAAACCGTGCCCCGATTCCTCGATAAACGTGCCATACCTCCATATTCGTACCACTCCCCGACGACGTTCTGATCAAGAAGGTGATCCCGTACCGATGTCTCGACGATCATCTCGAAGTGTGTGCCGTGAAAAGTTGGTGTCTCGAGAAGCGTGCCGAAGTGAAGTGGCGATCAAAGCGAGTGTTGAAAATATTTAGTGGCGTAGAAGTGCTGCTCGAGTATCTAGGAAATATTAAGCCGAAGAAAGGTAAGGCTTACTACCCGACTAAAATAATAATAAAATATTATAAAGGCTTAATGCCCTAAGTCGGAATTATGCTCGATGTTTATGGAAAGAAATTATATATCAAAGAAAAGAAAATAAAGAAATATGGAAGTGTGTATGTATATATATGTGTGTGAAATATATATAATTCTTTGTTATGAATGTTATATAAGTAATAAAGGATATTCTTATATGATAAAAGAAAAAGAATACGTTTCTTAGAGAAGAAGAAACGTCGGGTTTTTATAATAAACTAAAGTTTTATAAATATTACTTTTAAAACTAAAGGTTTTAAAGTAAAAGAAATGAACTAAAGGTTCATCGAGATAATAAGACTAAAGGTCTTAAGCCGGATTGTATATCCGACTAATAAAAGTTATACCCGTACTATAGGTGCGAGATAGCAAGAAAGATTACGCAAGGACGGTGTTGAAAACCAATCCCGATAAAAGGTGAATACGCCCTACTTTTACAAACTTGTTTTCAAATAAACAAACATGTTATGTGTAAAACTTTACATGAGACTAAGTGTCTCTAAAAACATTATTAATAAGAGTAAAATCCTAGCCCTCAGGCTGTAGTATACGTTTGTCTGGATCCTTACATATGTGGAAAAATGCGGTGGGCACATCGCACCACGCCTGGTCACGACCTCCAGCCACGATGGGGCCGAACCAAAGTATGTTCGAGTGAGAATGACCTTGTGTATATTTATGGTACCTAAGTACGTCGGGACGCTGCGGTGTCTTGCTGGGGTGACCTAGGTAGAGGCTCTGGTTTATAATGATATTGTTTTAACTTTGTTACTCCTAAGCCAAGATGGGCCGAGGCATGCGTAACCCTCGAGAGGTAACAAAGTAAAAGAAAATATTTTCGCGTCAACATATTCACCAGCATTCGTTGTTGACGTATTTTTATAACATTTTGCAGGTAACCAAGATTAGAGCTAAAGGACGAAGGCTCAAGAATCCGATGGCTCGGATAATTTTGTTAAATGTTAATATAACTAAAATGGTGGTTTTGTAAACTTAAAACAAGTAAACACAAATGGAACTTGTTTCCATCTTTTGTAATGTAAATATTTTATAACTTTGATCCTTAAGTTTTCAAGTCTTCTGCTAATTAACCGTAACCCTGATTTATTTACAAATGTGGTACCAACTATCGAGTCACACGCCTGGGCCTAAGATGGGGGTGTGACATCGAAGTATATATGGATGATTTAGTGATAAAATGCATCGAAGAAGACCAAATGTTGAGGGACATAGAGGAAACGTTTGAAACCTTGAGAAGCATAAATATGAAGCTGAATCTAGGGGTGTCCAAAATACCCGAACCCGATTAACCCGACCCGACCCGAACCCGAATAAGCTAATTAGGGTCGGGTTAAATAGGGTCAAAAAGTATTAATCGGGTTATTCGGGTTGACCCGAATAACCCGAATTGCTAATAAGGTTGGGTTTTGGGTTTATTTTTGAAAAATAATTGGGTTTCGGGTTAACCCGAATAACCCGATTAGTGATGATACTTTACTTAAACTAAAATAATAAAAGTGTGAAATAAGCACTAAAAAATCAATACTTAAAGTTTTATAGATGAGTTAATTATTCTTCTACTTGTTCATGAGCATTAGACCGGAAGTTCTTTTAAAATAAACGAACGAACATGAACAAATGTTTCACTCATTCATCTATGTTCGTGAACACTCATTTATGATCATTCATTAAGTTTGTTTACATTCTTTCATGTTCGTCCACATATCAATAAAAAAATATTAAATATTATTTGCATTTAGAAATTATATCACCATAATATGTTTATATTTTTGTTTATTTAAATGTGTTCATTTATGTTCGTTTATGTATGTTTGCGTTCATTAATGTATGTACATGTTCCTTCAAGTTCGTTTATCCTTGTTTAGTTGTGTTCATTAATGTTCGTGAACTGTTCGTTTTTTAACGAACGAACATAGGCGCAAATATTTGTTTGATTAAGTGTTCGTGATCGTATCCAGTTAAAGTTAAACGAACAAACACGGGCATGAATTTGTTCATGTCGGTTCGTTTACAAGCCTATATGTAATCATATGATAATTACTTGTGAAATAAATTGAAAATTGAGTGGAGTGAGAAATTTTGCAACCCATGAGTTACAAACATAGAAAATAAACTTAAAATTATAAAGTAACAAGGTCAACCCGATTAACCCGACTAACGCGACCCGACTAACCCGAATAACCCGAACCCGACTAACCCAAACCTTAATAGGGTCGGGTTTCGGGTTAGATATTTTTTAAGAAAAACCCGACTAACCCGACCCGATTAACCCGAAACCCGATCGGGTTGACCCGATTAACACCCCTAGCTGAATCTAGCAAAGTGTTCCTTCGGGATGGAAAAAGGAAAGTTCCTCGGGTTAATCGTTACGGGCACCAGTTTCAAAGCTAACCCAGACAAGGTTCAAGCAATAGCCCGTATGCCGTCTCCCGCTTCCCTCAAGTAAGTTCAAACAGTTAACGGGAGATTGGTGGCATTAAACAGGTTTCTGGCAAACCACGCTGCTAAATCTTATCCGTTCATTTCAACATTAAGGAACTGCCTCAAAAAGGCACAATTCAGATGGACTCCGGAAGCCGAACAAGCATTTCAGGAAGTCAAGAAGTGTTTAATGGAATTGCCCACGTTAACGGCTCCTCACGCGGGTGAACCATTAACACTATATTTGTTGGCATCCAACATTGCTGTGGGGGCTGTCCTATTGACAGATAGGAAAAATATTCAAACTCCAATCTATTACGTCAGTAGAACACTATCGGACCCTGAAACAAGATATTCGATGTTGGAAAAGTTGGTGTTGGCACTGGTTTATGCCGCCAGACGGATCCGCAGATATTTTTAGGGTCACCCCATCAATGTGTTAACTAGATACAAACTCAAGAACGTGTTGAGTAAGCCTGAATTGTTCAGTCGACTGGCAAAATGGGCCATCGAATTGGGTGAACACTCGATCAAGTATAAGCCAAGACCGGCAATCAAAGGGCAAGTGCTGGCGGACTTCGTAACAGAAGTCCCACAGCACAAAGAACAAGAATGTTTGATCGAACAACAACCCCAAGCACCTCCGGAACAAGGACAAGGCTGGTCACTGTTCACGGACGGAGCTTCAAGCATCGAAGGGTTAGGTGCAGGCTTAAGGCTAGTCAATCCTGAGGGGCATGAATTTACATACGCCATCAAATTGGACTTCAAAAGTACCAACAATGAGGCAGAATATGAAGCCTTCCTGGCAGGACTGCGGATAGCGAAAAAGCTTGGGGTGAAACATTTGGAAGCACGGGTGGATTCTATGCTAATCGCAGGACAAATAAACGGAACATATGAAGCCAAAAACGATGTCATGGCTTCTTATTTGTCACAAGTAAGGGTCTTGATACGCCAATTCTCCACTTTCAACGTTGTTCACATTAAGAGGAGTGAGAACAAATTGGCGGACGCTCATAGCAAGCTAGCTTCAACGAATTTTGAGCATTTTGCCAAATATATTCGTGTTGAAGTTCTAGATCATCCATCCATTCCATAGAATCAGGTCCTGATAATTCAAACTTGCGTTGAATCATGGATGACGCCCATTAAAGCGTACTTATCTTCCGGAACACTTCCAGTAGGAAAGGCTGAGGCTCGGAAGATTAAGCACAAAGCTCTGAGTTACCAGTTGAAGGATGGTATCTTATACCGAAGATCATTTCTTGGTCAATTGTTACGTTATGTAGACGCAGAAGATGCAAATTATTTGATCCGAGAAATTCACGAAGGCATTTGCGGGTTACATATGGGACCAAGAATGACAGTTGCAAAGATTATGAACGCAGGGTATTATTGGCCCGGCATGCACCTAAATGCCGTACAAGAAATAAGAAAGAGTGATTCATGCCAGCGTCATGCCCCCAACACCCTGCGTCCAATGAATGAACTGATTCCAGTTACATCTGTCTGGCCGTTCCAAAAATGGGCTATTGATATTATGAGACCTTTCCTAGAAGCCCCGGGACGAGTCAAGTTCCTGATAGTGGCCATTGATTACTTCAACAAATGGGTAGAAGCCAAACTGGTTGCATCAATCATGGCTTCAAGCGTGAAAATATTCCTTTAAGAATTTATCATTTGTCGGTTTGGTCTCCCGCAGGAGTTGGTAAGTGACAATGGGATCCAATTTGCTGATAGCAGATTGCAAGCATGGTTGAAAGAAATTCAAGTCATTCAAACCTTTACATCCGTAGCTCATCCGCAAGCAAATGGTCAGGTCGAAAGGACCAACCGAACTATCAAGGAAGGGATCAAGGCAAGGCTAGGGACGAAACTAACGGGCTGGGTGGACGAACTGCCCCATGTACTCTGGGCCTTCCGCACTCAAAAGAGCTCCAGTAATTTGGAGACACCCTTTAGCCTAACCTATGGCACTGAAGCCATGATCCCTGCAGAGATCGGGATTCCATCCGCGAGGGTTCTGTTGATTGATGATAACGACCACGAACTCAGGATGAATCTAGACCTACCGGAAGAAAGAAGAGAACTAGCATTGATTCGCGAGCACAATTATAAGCGACAGCTTGAGAAATATTACAACTCGCGAGTCCAAAAATGCAAGTTCGATGCGGGAGACTTTGTCTTCCGCAGTAACGAGGCTTCCGGCCAGGAGCCTCCGGGCAAGTTAGCCCCAACTTGGGAAGGACCTTATAAAATCAAACAAGTACTATCCAAAGGTGCCTACAAGTTGGAGAACTTGGCACAATTAAAGAAATGCTATATGTAGCAATTTTATTCGCCTTTTTATTTTCGGCATGCGCGCCCACATAGACTAGCAAGTTATGCAGTTTCTTCTATTGTAAGAAGGCTTATGCCCAAAGTATGAAGAATGTCCAGTTAATTCCATGTTATTTTGATAAGTTTTAATCTTTTATTGACAAAAACGAAGCTCCGGATAGACACTTATATTATGGCACATAAGACAAAGTGCACCGGAAGAAAACAAGACTTCTTATTAATGGTCAAATGAGATTACAAACAAATGAAATATTTACAACAAAGACATATCTATTTACGGGGTGACATCCTCATCTTCCGCGGTATTATCAGCCTCCTCTTCTTCCTCCTCTTCAAGGTCCAGTAGCTCCTTTAATTGCTCTATGGCATCCTCTTTATCTGCGAACTCTGATATGTAACTGGAAAGAGAGAACTTCAGAGTATCGAAGTCCTTGGTTTTTTCAAGAAGGATAGCAGTAGTGTTCTTTCCAGACAAGGCGTATTCCTATGGAACCCGACCTTCGGACCAAAACTTATATCCGTCTTCAAAGCCCATTTGTCGGCATGCTTGCTCGGAAGCACGGAGGAGCACCGCAACACAATTCCCAACATTATCACTGTTCTGAACGTCAGTAATAACATGTTAAGTCAAACAAACATGTGTAAGCACATACACATCTGAATTGATCATGTAAACAAAAAGACTTGATACCTTGGGAATCATTATCGATAGAAGCCATTTCTTATCCGCCTGAGCTCGGATAAGATCCATCTTATGACAAGGACATTCCAAAGCTTGGTCTCGATTCTTGGCATTCAGGTCGGACAAGCGCTTGTCCTTGGCCGCCGAGTCAGCCTGGAGGGTCTTTATCAGCTCAGCCTGTTCATCCAGCTATTTCTGAAGAGCAGCCTTAGCTTCCTCAGCAACAAGGTGTTCGGCTTTCGCCGCCTCCATGGCCCGACGACTATCTTGGGCGTCAGTTAACGCCTTAAGGGTTTCTTTCTTGGCGCTGAGCAAGTTTCGCTCGGTCTCCTCTAGCTCGTCGTTCATGGCCAACCAATCACGACGTATCTCCTGATTGGTGGAAACAGTGTTCGCCATATGATAAGATTTGGACTCTAGAAGTTCCTGGCGGATGCGACGACGTTGCCGCTCCCTCTCTGCAGGAGGAAGACTTTCATGGAGATATTCTTGGCAAACGTCTGCATCGTTTAACACGGAATTCCGACGCAAAGACCAGCGAGGTCTATGTGGAGCAGTATCCTCCTCCACTTGAGATGAGGAAGCCTGCCCCCAATAGCGAAAAACACTACCCCACCTTGATTCCGGAAGAAATGCTCTGACGTGGGGACGTGGGAAGACGATCAGATTCACCAAACTCTTTCTCCTTGATAGGAGAATTATCCGACAAATCGATCGGATCTGGAACAGTGGTTAACGGTGAGGAGGGAGGAGTCGGAAGACGTGAGTCCTTCAAAAATGAAATAAAAAACTCCTTAAATCACCAAGGAATGACAAATTGAAGTATAATCGTAAAGGTTCAAATCTTACCTTTAGAAACGTCTTGGGCAGAAATCTCTTGAAGACGAGCCCCCAAGTCTGGGATTTCAACCTTTTCCTTCTTCTTTTTCTTCTTCTTGGGCGCGGCATCGGAAGCCTATGCTTTCCGCTTTCCAGCCGCCTTTGAAGCACCCACCTCTATAACTTGAGGTTCGCCCTCAACGGATTGAGGACCACCTTCCTCGCTTGTCGTCGGGTCGGCGGTGGTTTTTGAATTCTGCTTGTGAGTCAAACCTACAGTCGAAGGAGAAGGGTTAGCGGCACCAATCGATAACCCTTCCTCGCAGAGTAATGACTCTTCGCTAGACGAGAGGAGTACTATCACCCCGCTTGAAGTAGCAGCGGTTACAGGTCGAGGTTGGGAAATACCTTCACACTTGGTGACAAACTCCTCACCTTGTGCGAACAACGCCTCGGAGACAAGAGGCTCCGGAGTGAGAATAGTGAAAAAAACGAAGTTACTCCGCGTGCGTTCCAAAAACGGCACGTCATGCTGAGTAATAGGACGGCGAACCATCATGCCTCCCATCTTATCCACAAGAGTGGAAAGGATCGTACCTTCACCTGCAGTCAAAGAACGTTAAAGAAAATAAACTAAGAACCCGGAAAGTTACAAGTAAGAACTTACTTCCATCAGAATTCTCATAATAAGGTTCCAAAGTGGGGAACGGCCACAATCGACTCATCCAGGCATGCACCATCGCTCCCTCATGAATGGGACGCATGGGTGTCGGAATATTTGTTAAAGTAAGAAACCAGGCACGACCTTCGTATTCGGAAGCAAGCACTTCCGGCAATTTGTCCTTCGGTTTCCGATAAGTCATGGCAAACGGGATAACATCCTCCCGGATCCAACACCCATGAATGCTACGAATCCATTCAAAACCAATAGTTCCTTTGTCGGTGGTGGCGAAACCATACCAACCCTCACGATAGGTCATCTTGTAAAGTGCGGCGAACATCCCGACAGAGGGATCATAGTTGTGTGCTTCGCAGCAGAACTAGAAGTGTCGAATTCTAAGCATCCCAAAAGGATGAACCTGGGATAAGTGAATCCCATAAGCCGTCAGGACCGACTGCACAAACTTGGTCATGGGTAATCGGAAGTTCCCGGTGGTGAAATGGTCCACATAAACGGCCATCTTCTTCGCCGGAGGCACCGTCGCAATGGATCCTTTGGATGGACGTTCAGCCTCCCATTCCGAAGGAAACCCATACACGTTTCTAACGTCGTCAAAATATTTCTCCTTGAGTTCGCATCCAACTTCGTTAATAGCATGAGGATTTTTCTTCTGGGTAGCCATTCTATATAAAATGTGGAAACGGATGTAAGAAGGCAAAAATTCTTTGATATGAGTAAGGGAGAAAATATGTAAGTGATAAGAACAAATTGAAGACATCAAGGCCTATTTATACTCATCGCAATTAATGCGACCATCTGACTGACAGAGTAAAGAGAAAATACAGGCCACAGGATGACTGACACGTATGGCGGGAGATTCAAAATAGCGTTTACAGGCTGTCAAATAAGCGTTTTACACGTCTTGTCAGCCACCGCTTAAAAATTATCTCTCCGCCACGTCACCGTTACTATCCAATTTACACACGTACAAAATTCAAAAAGAAAAGATATCTCACAAAACATATTATCAACATCAAGTTCTTTTCATTAATATTCAAAAAGAGTAATTACAAAAACATGAAAAGAAATTACAAGTTCGGTTTTAACTCCTACATCTATGGGTTAGGGGCCGAAGTGTCTTCCAGAGCATTTGGGGCAGCATCCTCAGATTTATCATCATCTTCTGATTCATCACCTATGTAGACCCGCAACTGCTTCACGCCATCTTCAGAAGAGGCAAACTTCGGAAGCATATTCTGCAGCGGAAAGACAAGGTTGTCATACTCTTGGACCCGCATGTCCAACTCCTGTTTCGCGTCAAGGCCATGAAGCGGGTGGCTCTCAATAGGTTGTCCGGATTGGGCAAACGCCAATCCTTCATTGAAGCCCTTCACCCGGCCAACGCCTTCCGAAGCAGTCGTCAAATTCACGAAGCAATCGGTAAGCTCCGTGCTCCTCTTGATATGACGGATGACCTGTAAACGAGATTTCGTCAACATCATGGGATTAAAAACACAAAAAATAAAGAGTATACGAGAAGAACTTACAGAGTCAAGGCCACGATTAAGGAAGTATTGCCTTTCCTGCTCAGCACGCTCCGCCCTGCCACGAAGTTCTTGCACCTCGGCGGAGGCGCGGTTGCCTGCTTCAGTATGAGATTGCAAAAGGGAGTCGTATGCAGACTGCATATCAACAATAGTCTTATCTTTCATCTCAGATTGCTCCCCTTGCAACTTTAAAGCCTCCTCGAGCTCTTGGATTCGGGCGTTCTGACGAGACACCTCTTCCTGTGCCTTCGCCAACTTGTCCCTTTTTCTTTGAGTCTCAGCTCGGGAGGCTTCAAGGGTGGCGTTAGACCTCTCGCAGGCCTCTTTCCACCGCTTAGCAGCATCAGCATTTCGCTCTTTTTCCTTCTTGAGTGCAGCTTCGGCATCAGTCTGTTTCCACCTAGCTGCACTCGCTGCTTTACGGTGCTCCTCGGCTTCCTTCTCCGCAACCTTCAAGGCCTCGGAAGCCTCCCTAAGCTTCCCGCCCATTGTTCGCCATTCCCGCAAGATTTCCTGACTACAGGCTAAGCTGTTAGTCAAGGAAATAGATAAATCAGTATGAAGTTATTGACGGGAGCGGGTTCATTGGTACGCCACTTCGGCAGACGGCATACAATGCTCAACGATGTTCATGCAGGTCTTGGGATCTGAAACCCGCGACCCATTGACAATGTCCCAAGACGGGACAAACAAGTCATAGTCTCTCCCCAACTGTACGTTCCCAAAATATTGGGAACTGGAAGCTCCGAGACGGACAGGGGTGGAGGAAAACTGTTGTTGAGCACCATGCGACGAACCTCCCCCGACTTCATGGGCAGCAGAGCCAAACAAAAAGTCATCCCCCTCGCCGATTGTAAAAGGAGAAGAAGCAGAATAATATTGAGGAGGAGGTCGTGTCGGAGACTCATTAACCCCGAAGCCTTCAGCAGTAACTTCAGGGTTATCATGAGGAAAACCGGTGGCATCCCCACCCTGGAAAAGGTAATCCAGGGATCCGGCAGTCGCCGGCTGAATGTTGGACCCCTCCACAGTTGTTTCAGTAGGAGGGGTAACAGGTCTATCTGCCTCCTTCTCCGGTGGAGGCGATGGCCGTTTTTCAACATTTGGTGTCGGCGTCGACAGCTTCCCAACAGCAGGACGCTCAGAAATAGACGGATCTGCATAAGAAAATTATAGTCAGAGCAAATTTTTAAAGAATAGCAAAAATCAACAAATACAAACTCACCAGATATCGTCCCTAGACGCTCCGCAAGGTTGGGCGGTAGTGGTTTCCTCGGATGTTGTGTCCGGCGTTTCTTCGTTTTCGGCTCCTTCCCGGCATCCGCAGCACTGGTACCTGCGTCACTTGCCTGAGATACACGGAAGGATCTCTTCCAGTAAAGTTCTACCAGCAAATGAAAGACAGATGAAACCTCAGAAGCATCATCAGAGCTTTCTTCCTCAATGAGGGCGGAACCGTCACTTAGAATGACGATTGTCCCGTCAGAGGTCAGCGCGTTAAGAAGCGGAAGGTTCAGGATATACGCATCTGATTCGAAGATGGCCTCCGAGACAATTGGCTAAGCGCGTACTTTGACCAGGAACAGGAAATATTTGGCAGTCCTTTCAAGGATAGGCGGATCCTTCACATCAAGGATATTCCTGCCCACGCAGCCTTTGCTATCGTCTAAGGCGTTCAACATCGATCCAAAACCTGAAAACAAACAAAAAACGTCAACAAACAAAAATTCTGGAACAGAAAAGAGGAGGAATAAAATAGTAAAACTCACGGCCGTCTAGCTCAATAAAAACAGGCTCCATGAAAGGAGAAGGCCACAAGCGGCTCATGCCCGCCCACACAAGGGCTTCCTCAGGAAGTACCCGCATCGGCGTTGGTGAAGAAGTAAGCGTGCGAAACCAGTCACGCTTCTCATGGGCGGCCGGAGTGATATCAGTAAGAGCGTCGTTGGGAGCACGAAGGACCATGGTCTCAGGCACCACGTCCTTAGAGATCCAGGAGAATTTTTTCTTCCACTCCTTGGAAATGTCTTCAGTAACATTGCCGATAATCCTATCAGGCAAACTATGGCACGTAAACCACCCATTTTGGTTAGCCATCTTGTAAAAAACAACGAATCGATCCAGCCGGGGTACTAGATCTTGCGCCATACACACGAACTCAAAGTGACGAATTCGCATGACAGCACGGGGGTGAAGTTGGGATAAGTGAATCCCAAGCGCCTTAACCAACCGCAAAAAGAACTTTGTGATTGGAAGGCGAAAGTTCCCATGGTCAAAATAGTCGGCGTACAGAGCCATCTTCCCAGGAGGTGGAAAGCTGGCTATAGAGCCGGCAGAAGGGAACTTCGGTCCCCATTCCGGTGGAATACCATAAGTTGTAATAAGCTTTTGATACTCCTCTTGGTCCCAGTGGACTTCTATCTCATCAATCTCAGATTGAGCAGTCGTCATTGCAAACACTCGATGAAAATATTCAGATTAGTTCAAAGGAATCAAAGAAAGATCGAAGGATCCAGAAAAGAAAAGCAAGTTCGCATTAAGAATTCAAAGGCGATAAAACTTCAAAAAGAAATTAACTTCCTATATTTATACCCACCGCAGTTAATGCGATGGGATGCGAATAGTGGAGAGAGAAAAAAACCGCCCAGTAACAGATCGCCACGTCACGCGGGTAAATTCGAAAAAGAGGAAAATTTGTACAGTCGGGTACAGTAACTGCCGTCACAAACGTCCTGTCACCTGCACACGCGCCTGCGAGTGGTCAACTTGTCCTTTTTCATAATTATCCACAACAACAAAAGATATTTCCCACCAACTTGCAAATTCAAAAATCCCCAAATCCACATGAAGTCCAGAATTTCACCCGCATAAAATACTTCACACGGAAGAAACACTGGACTGGGGGGACTTATAGAGGTAGGGTACCAAAAAGACCCAAATACCCTTAAGGAATACCCGCGGGTCAATCAGAAGTCCCTCATAAGGCCCCCGCGGGACATACGAATCATCCGCATAAATCATCTGAGGAAGAAACACCCTCATAGCACATGCGGAAGCATCCTAGCACCCTCAAAAGTCATCCGCAAGAAGGAATACCCTTCCGCGTAAATGACCACAAGGCAACACCCCGGGACAGCTGTTATCAACTAGTTACCTTCTAGAAGATCTATCAAAGATGCTTTCTTGAGCAATACGTGATCACTGGGCCAATCAACTAATGACACATGGCAAGGTCGTTATAACCGTGCACATGACCAATATTACCCCGTTAACCAATAATAGAGTGACACGTGTCCAGGTTGTTATACATGCACATGCAACGTATAAGCTAAACCTATCATATAAGGACACGCGTCCAGACGGTTATGAGGCATCTTCTAAAGGGATAGCTGGCCCAATCACTTCCCCACATCCTTCGGCTATAAATACCCTCTCAATCATCATGAGGTATTCATTCACTCCCACGGTATTCTCTCAATTTACTTAAGTACTTTATCTCTGTCGGAATTGTACTTATTCTCACGCCGGAGGGTGGTTACGGGAAGACCCCCCACCTTGTCCTTCCCGTAACGAGCTCACGGTGTTCTGTTTTGCAGGATTCACGTCATTGGACTTTGGGAATTGTGTTCATATCGTATTGACAGTTAACCGTATCCTACCCTGTGGACTCATTGGATCCAGCCCCCGTAATCGGGGAGTGGATCCGTGTTTCTTCAGAACATATTTAGTAAAAATAAAGGAGAGTGAGTACGGCACCCATTAGAAAAATCTAGAATTTAATTTGATAGTTAAGCAACAAAGGTAAATATAAATTATTGAAAACTGATAGCAGATTCTTATTATGGAATAAAGGGAGTTCCAATTGTTTTAAGTAAAGTGTCGATTTTACAATGATTTATTTATATGCAGAAGATTATATGTGACCATGGACGATGAATTAAAGTACAAAACCACAAACCTTAATATGGAAAAAGAAACTAGAAAACAAGTACACCTTTTATATATAGCTTGTGATTCTCATACATGGTGTTTAAGCATCTTATTCTCAACCTTTTCCTATAGTTCAAATTTTCAAATATGTAAATATTCAATAATGTTACTTTTAAATATTATAAACTTTGATACGAATTAAACCATTCATAGATATATTGCCGGTTTTTACTTTATTTCACCATTTACAAATTTAAAAGTATATATAGATCGATCAAGAAAAATATAAAATCATAAGACTTTGTTGTTTACAATAATAAACAAAATGGAAAAATATTTGGAGAAACCTCAAAGCTACTTTGTGAATGATTATTTAGAGAATATTATTGTGGTTATGATGGGTATGAGAATCATTAGGGGAGCATACCAGTTTGTACTCTGCATATAAAACAAAGTGTAACCTTTTAGGCGTTTTTGTAGTTGCATACTTGCATAGGTTGGATTTGAAAATAATTTATTAATTATTAAATTTTTGTGCAAAGTATTACAAGAAGATTGCTGAATACCTACCACTACTATTCTTTGGTTATATACATATACTAGTATTTTGGCCCGCCGCGTTGCAGCCGGGGTGTGAAATTACAACCGAAAATGATGTCCAAACATTACCATGAAATCGGCCATTGATTATTAAGGAATTTACAAATCAAAGCAATCATAGTGTGTGGAATTGCAAAACATACAAATAGTAAACGAAGGCCAAATTGAGTCAAACTTTGTTCTACTTTTGAGCACTCTATCGTCCATCCTTTCCACTTCATATTGTTATGTCATCCAAACCCAAGGTATAATTGACCAAGATATACAAAACACTACTGCAATTAAAAGAAAGAGAGATTTCAACATATCAGATTCAACATAAATTAAAAATTAGATGCAGTTAACATCACTGAAATATGTAAATTGGATAAAGGTATATTATCAAGATGAATAAGTTGTCAGCTGAATAAGGTTCATGAAAATACTAAATATTTCAAGTTGTACCTTCTATGTTGCAGTTTATAAATTCTTGAGACATGTTAAAAAATCGGGTAGCTGCCTCATCCCTGAATAGAGAATAGCACGAACACTAAGCAGCTTTAGCCATCTTCCATGAGCTGCATCAAACATTGAATATGGGTTTTCTCCAAATACATAAGCCATGTTAAAGAAAACAGAATGCAAAATATCAGAAGAAACAATCCATGAAAATGATTTTGAAAAATACCAATTAAAACTCACAACATAAATCTAGCGTTCTTATTTGTTACCTTTCTTTCAACTTTCAATCCTCAATTTTAGGGCATAAACTTGATATAAGAAACAAAACACATAAAAACTATAATATCAAAACTTAATAATTTGAAGAACAACTGGTTTACAAAATCATAAATTCGGTTAATCCCGTCTTCAACTGACTGTAGGAATGGCAATAAAACACGAACCCGACGGGAAAACTCGAAACTCGAAACTTTTGGGACGGATAATACCCGTCCCATTAGGGTTTGATATTACTTTTGAAATTTTTCGCTGGTTTGGGACGGGTTTTGGATTTGTCATATATCTAATTACCATATTACATAGGCCCGTTTACCCGATTACATACCCGAGTAACCCGATTTAATTTATTTATTTGTTTTAATTATATGTATGCATTAGTTTACCTTTAAAAATTGTACTCAGTGACATAAGTTATAATCAGTTAATCATATGACCCATCGAAGCACCACGCCACCATTTTGATATATTTAGGTAGCAGTAGCACCATGTCACCATCTTTAGTTTTGTCTATAATCTCAGTGAATACTTGATTCTTTAGCTTAATTTATATTCTCAATGAATACTTGATTATTTTTGCTTCATCATTTTGTCAAAAACCGATAAAAACTCGACGTGTTTTGGATTGAGTTAGCCGACGGTTACTTTTAATAAACTAACAACCTGACGGGTTTGGGAATACCTAAACTCGTCCCAAATCCGACCCATTACCATCCTAATTTAATTAATGTGTCCCCTTCTCTCTTTATCAGTCAATTTCTAGTCTAAAAACATATCAAGAACAAAAAGAATGGTTTATGACAGCATAAATTCATGTGATCTTAGAAAAATGCTAGATGTGTGTGCATTCAACTAACTTTTATTGAAGTGTATGTTCTTTAAAGGTTGTTGCAAGCCCTAACTTAGAACTTGAATCCATAGGTTTTCTTCAATTAAACAGTCGACATAGATGGTAAATCGAGGGAGTATGAAATCATGTAGAGATTCTACAAGTCTACCATGAAATACCTTAAAGCAAGACGACTTTGTCATTGATGAAGATTAAGATTAAGATTAAGATTTAGAGTTGATATAGAAAGAGGATGCTAGTCGATGGGAGTGATGAGCGAGAAGCAGACGTCTTCTACCACTGACAGAGAGACCATAGTACAAATAAGAATGCAAAGTGTACAACCTAAATGCACCACCGACCCCTGAAATTGTTATTATATAAATTTCCACTTTTAACGAATCCATCATTGTTTTTTGGTGGGGGGGGGATATGGCCCCACGAGCCTACATGGTTGTGTAATAGTTGTTGTAGGAACGTGGTTCCAACAACAACTATTTAAATGATAGACGATTATGCACCTAAAAGATAAATTATAAGAATTCAGTGTTTAATGTTTGGAATTTTTTTTATTAGTTTTTAAACTTTCATACAAGTTAAACAATTTTTTTAAAATAAAAACTTGCTCAAACCATGAAAACAAACAATTTTTTTGCCAATTAGACCGACCCAACCACCATATGCCTATATGGATGGTCATTTTTTAAACCATAGTTAGCAACTTCATCTATAATTTTACTGATCGAATTATACCATAAACTATTTTAAATAATATTATTTTGGTTTGAAGTTTTAAATTTTTCTCTTTTTTTTTCAAGTGTTATTTATCACATATTTTTGTTTTCTCAAGGTTTTGGAGATTTTTCTTACTAGACATGCTTTTAAATTAATCTATAATATATATAAATGAAAACAACAAAAATCCTACGTGTCGTGATGTGGTCGCTTCCCCGTTTTTTGGAGTCACCAGATTTGCTTAATTTTTAAATGGATACTTCTCATTCATTTGACCCGAATTCACGGGTATGGGTCTTATCAAACCCATATATTTCTTAAACAAGTTATAACATCTCATTAAATTAAAAACTAATTTACCAAATATTTGATATAAAAATCTTATAAAGTAAGGATATACTAAAAATTAATATATTATTTATTTAAAAAAAGATATATAAAATTTATAATTAAAAAACCAATTTTATAATAAAAAAAATAAACGGGTTTTGGGTCTCATCAAACACATATAGCTTTTAAACCGGGTTATAACATTTCATTTATTTGTAAAACAATTTATCATAAAATTATAAGTATATTATTAACTTTCATACAATAAAAAAGTAAAAATTCAAAAAACAAATAATATAAAACAACCCCCGTAATACGGGAAATAAAAACTAGTTAAATATATACACCAAACAGAATATAGAATTAACACAAGATACGAATAACTAAAGAGAGACTATTCAAAGAACATATATGATTATGATTAGAATGCATACAAATGAAAAATGTGAGATTCTATAAGGACTGAATCAGGGATATATATAAAAATATGGGATTAAATTAAAAAAAGTGAGATTCTTAAAGGGGATAAACTGAAAACTCAACAAGTCAGAATCAATGCCTCCAACATAGCAATATAGCATACATCCGCCCACGATTATAATTAATCTTTTGACAGGACAACTCTATAGCAAAATTGCATTTTCTTTTTCTTTAAATCTCTTTATTATAAGTGTTACATTTGATGTATTTAAACTATATAAAGTATTCATGTTTATAAAAAATTAAAAACGTATAGACAAGAAGTCTTGACTCGAGCATAGTAAAAGTTAGTTGAACTTTAAAAAGTTTGCAAACGTGGATTTAGACGCGTTAGAAAGTGATCAATGGAATATACATCACACATGAGATGGATCATTTGAGAACTTCTTATGTCGATAATTCGAGGAAACTTTATTTAAATATATATTTTTTCAATTTTTTTATTAGTAAGATTAGATTGTAATAATAAAAGAAATAAAAGACCGCAAAGTTTGTATGTGTGTGTGATATGATGTATTACATGTATGTAATCTTGCTAACTACATCTTTAATTTTTAAACAGTAATAACATATGAAAATAATGAAGAGATTTTAAAAAATAATTTATTGTCTAATTGAAAATCTTTCAAGTTATCATAATTAATGTAGTTTTCGATCTATTATTCTTCTATATACATATAAAATAAATAAAATGATAATGTGTTTTTAAAACATCGTTACCGTCATCCTTATCATCACCATGACTTGCAAAGCATGATTTAAAACATCAACAGATTCGATCTAAATGCGAATAATGGGATGTGACAATCGACATGGTGGCACTCACAACACGTTTTACTTGATCTCTCTTTCAAACTTTCTCATATTCTTGTAAATAAAATGAAATTCTTCCAAGCAATAATTAGATATGTGATTCAATTCCAGAATCTATATATTATTTTATATAACTTTTAACAACTTAAAGTTAATCCAACTATTTAAGCGACGTGCATGGAAATAACGGGTCCTTGGTTGGTAGTCTTAACAAAAACTACGACCATTGACCATGTACCATATTTATCAAAGGTTAGGTTCACACTATATACAGTTTTTATATATTTTTAAGAGTTTGATTTCTAATTAAGTAATTATGACTAAAAACTAGTTGTTTGCATTAATCAGAAAAAAACTTATCTGAAACCCAAAAAACCAAATCAAACCAAAACAAAAAACCAAATATTTGGTTTTATGTTTTTTTTTTAAAACCTAACTTATAATTTGATTTTGGTTTTGCATGCAAGAAAACCAACAAAAAAGCCAAGAAACCGGAACGAAATTGTAATTTTTTTTTATTATTATTTTAAACAATTTATAAAAATTTAGTAAACTTGCAATTCAAATATTTTAGCTCAAATACATAACAATCAACTAGTAAGTAATTAAAAAAATGATTTACACCCGAGTTCTTTATTTTGGCTTAAAAGTCTTGTATCAGCCAAAATTTTTAAGCTTAAATGGTAAAATGAAAAATACTGAAACTGAAACCAAATCGCAAACCAAAACCGAATGGTATTCAAAATCGAATTGGTTTGATCAGCCCAAAACCGACCCAAACCAAAACATGCACATCCTTACTAAAAATTAAGGCCCCGTTTGTTTTTTTTAGAGATTTAAGTCTGAATCTGAATACCACATCTGAATGTTAAGAGGTGGTTCAAATGTATGAAATCTGAATCATTAAGAGGTGGAGGCTAGAGACGAACCTCTAGTCGTCGGAGATGGAGCCTAGTCTCCGGGTTAGAAGTTAATGGAGGCCGGAGACAAACGCATATTTTTTTTTTAGTTAAGAGGTTTTCAGACCCACTAAAAGCTCTTACTGGTTCAGATGCTATTAAGACGCTGAACCTCTTAATGCCAGAAAAAAAAACAAAAAGCCCCACGTCTGATTACGTCTGACCGAATCAGACGTTTTCCTCTATTCAGAGAAAAGAGGCAAAAACAAACAAGGCCTAAGACTACTAATTATCTTATCTTGGTATGGATATATATTCAGAGAATATTGGCTAAACTAGCCCATTGTTATGAACGCCTAGCTGGCCCAGACCGGCCACTATATAAATAATTTGGGTTTTCAGCTTTCAAAGAACAATTGTTTTTTGGATAGGCCCCTTTTGGTCATTTATAATACTTTTTTGGATAGCCCATTGTTATGTAGAATTGTAGATGAATCTTTAGACAAAAATGATGGTCATGTTTATTTGGAACACTATCAACAAAATCAAACTTATAATTGATTAAAGGTGCTTCCTTGGAGATAAATGTCCCTTCAATTTGGCACTTCAACACTTAAATGATTTCAATTATATGACCATATAATTAAGGCTTGATTGGTGGCTTTTATATTATTGGACTTAACCAACCTCAAAGTTTTTCTACAATATATATTTTATTCATAGAATTTGAATGAGTTGACGTATGGGCTAATGGATAACCTTAGATGGAGATAAAAGGTCAAACTTTAAATAATAAAAACCAAACATGCGACCCACAACATGCTTCGGTTTAGCATGTCTTCCAGAACCTCCCCTTATCCAACTACTTATTACTGTATCTGATTAAGTTGAAATGTCGGTGGAATACAATTATTTTATTGGACCATGTGGCAGACGTATGATGATGCTATGTGAGTGACGAATCTAAGAACTTTAGTCTGTGGGTGTCAGAAAAGGTTAATCTAGAAAAGGGTATGATCAAACTAAAACAGATAAACCCAATATGGGCCGGGTAAAACCAAAATGATACGGGTAAAAAAGTTACATAAAATAAACTATGTATATAAATTAAGCAATAAAAATTCATTTAACATAATAAACAATATACATATTACAATTAACCTTTACGTGATTTTATTTTTTTTAAACGATCAACTATATTTTGATCTAATTATTATAACAGTCATATTAGATTCTTAATTAGGTAGAATGTTTTAGAAACCTAGAACCCAAATCATCGTTCCTCAATTGACAACAAAATTCTCATGCCTTTTAAATTTCAAAAAACATGTAAACAATCAAAACAAATCCAACATAAATCGAAATAATAAATGTAAACAAATGATGAGCGTATCTCGTATTTCAAAATAAAACAAGAATCTGAAATCAAAATAAAAAAATATGAATGTCATATATCTGATCATATGTGAAAGTCTGATCATATGTGAAAGTCTTTTCATCTCTCACTTTCATATAACTTATTTTAATTTATGATTTGGTAAGACAATTAAGCAATTTGGACTTAATTGTTATTTTCAAAATAAAATAAAATTTAGGCTTGAAACGTTGAGCTCAAATGTTGGGGTTGGGACACTGACAATAATAAGCATAGGGATGAGCAAATTTGGTACCGGTACCGATTTGGTACCGTCGGTACCGAATCAGTACCAAAGTTTTGAGTTTTGGGATCGGTACGGTACCGGTATTTCTCGAATTTTTACTTTCGGCACTGGTATTATCCCGGTACCGTACCGGTATCGAACCAAATATTTAGGTACCGGTACCAAGAATTTGCAATTTTCAGGATCAGTAGTTTCAGTACCGAGCTCATCTCTAGTGCCTACACTCCCCCTGACCCAACACTAGATCCGCCCATGCGACTACGATAGCTAAGTTGTTATATATATATATATATATATATATATATATATATATATATATATGTTTACATCACTATCAGTATTAACAATACCGACCAAATTCACGTTAATCATCACTATAAGAAGTCTTTTTCTTTCAAATATGTTTAATTGTTGTAGCTTGGCGTCAACAATTTTTTTTTATTCTAGTGTCATAACACGATACCGATTATATTACGTCAACTCACATCCACACCGCGTGACGACTACGCATCGTTTTAACTTTTAAATATGTTTTCTTTATCATAATCTATACTAATGACAACACTATTTTATACGTTTATTAATTTAGTTTTTAGACTTATTATCTTTAACCAATCTAACCGATACCAATCATATTCACGTTGCTATACAGAAACGTGATAGTTTTTGTAACTAGTCAGAAATGGTTATATCATTTTCATCAAATTTTATATATTTCGTTATAATATGTCATTTTAATGACTTGGCAGGGTGGCACCGACTACCCAATGTTATGTGTACACGTGGGAGAGTATACATGAATAGGAGTGAGAGTCACGTGATACGTGTCGAAAGACGTGGCTTAGCTTATGAAAGAAGTCACGTGAGGAGGCCGCGTGATTAGCTGTGGTGGTAAACAAGTGTATGCTTAGCTGGAAAGTGTAGTGCAATTTAAACCAATAGCGGTGTGACACGGTTTCCAATGAAATATGGTGGCGGTAATAAAAGTGAAGTGTAGAATATTGAAGAAGGCTTGAGATTGAATCCCACTCGATGTTGATTATAAAAAATTAAAAAGTTATATACAAATCATAACATTAAATCTATATTCCATTGCCAATTCATCACATATGAAGCAGTGATAGAAAGTATTGGATTTTTTATTTTTTATTAGAGAATTCAATTCATCATGACTGCTTAGTTTGATCCGACAATATAATTTTCCAGGGGAACGTCCAAGCAAAACAATGCAGTTATCGTGGACCCGATTAAGATAGAATATACGGAGCTCTTCAATTTAGACAGTAGGTGGCCTAAATACAAAATTGAAATTATCGTTCTAAAAAAGGATGTTTCAATACCAAAAAAGCTATCTAAAATTTAACTTTAACAAAAATATGATTTATATTACAAGTTTTAATGATTTTTTTTATTTATGAGAAACTACTCAGAATACATAAGTGAGCATTTCTAAGATGGTATGTCAGCCGTCTATATTGATTTTCAATCTCCATACCTGACTCACTAACAATATCATCAACGAAAAACCCATCACCGTAGAAAAACCAACTTTAATTAGGTTTCATACTTTAGAGTCTTGAGACCATAAAATCCAAAGTCTTAATTGTTTTCTTTGCCCCTTATTCCATTGGACCAGAAGCCAGAAACCTAGTCGAATTTAGTATTTACTTTGTAAGAAATCTTCCAAATGAAAAAACATGAATACATTGAATTTAAAAAAGGTTAATAGTTTATTCTAGGAGAAATAATTTGTAATTCAAACTTTAGAGGATGAGTTGGTTTGCAAGGAACGATTTGTCTTTTGAAGGCTAAAGTGAATAGTTGATGTGTTTGGTTGTGCCTCTCCAATAATTAACGGCTGATCCTGTTTTTCATTGACAAGTAAGTAAGTAACCTATTAATCATGAGATTATCGTTGATACAATTTACATTTACTTCATGTTTTCATACCATCATCTACTTGCATAATGTTTTGTTACCATCATCTACTACCCGTCGCTGAAACATCTCCATCGTCGCTACCACATCACCACTCCATCGACACCCTTCTTTGATCACCAATGTTAAAACACATATGACGGGTGAACCAATTTTGATACCATAAGTTCTTATGGCATAAATGTCTTTTAAGCCCCACAGTGATGTCCTCCATGTAAACTTAAGAATTCAAGTCTTATGATGAACGATTGTGTGGTTTTAAGAATCAGATTAGATGGGTGAATATATTTGTTTATAGAATACACGTTAAGGTACACTTAATGAGTTAATGAAATCCAAGTCTTTAAAACTCATATCATAATAAATAAGTAACCTGTTGTCACACGTCGACTTCTTTTCTGCCGTAAAACACATGGACATTTCAGTTTATAGTCTTCCATTGCGGCTGAAAGCCAATTGCCAATATCATCGTAAATTACTGAACTAAAGTGCCGGATAATCCATAGTTTAAAATGACAGGGAAACAAGAAATGACTGATTTTCGTTAATATCCGGATTGTCTCCTTTATTTAACTTTTATATTAAAAGGGGAAAAACATTTTATGATAATTTTAAAAAAGGATAACCACCAAAAAATAATAATATGTATGAGAAAATTGTGGATGTGATGTGAGCCCACCACGAGTTGTTGTCCTGCTATTTGATATATGTTCCTCACAATTCAAGGGTATCATGTTCGCAACTATCACGAGGTGCTCTTCACCAAGACCCATTTTTTATTTATTTTTATTATTATCTATAACAAGAGATCACTAACATGCAAAACACAATGAAAATTACTTTTAAACAATTGTTTTGAATCATCTACTCCTTAAGGGAACCCATCAACTAACATTTGATTTGTGAGTTCAAATTCATCTGTTAAGAAGAGTCGAGATATCAAATATTCAAACAGAAATTTTTTCCGATTAATTTTCAGCTTTTCGTAATTTTACACGTATTATTTATGATACTTTTCAATGTTACGTAATAAGTTATTAATATATTTTGTTCTTTGGCTAAAAATCAATATATTACATATGCCGAACATATAAAATATTTTTAAGTAGTTAGCAATAAAGATTTAGAAATTAAACATATAAGCAGAAACAAACTTATACATTAGCGAAGAAAAAGTTAAACGAAAAAGATAATTTTTAGGTCTTCTAATACCTATACCGCGTAGTTTCATTAAAATTAAAATAAAGGAAGAAAAGGAAGTTTTTTCTTATATATGATCATAGATGTTGCTTATAACATACATGCATTGTATCACTTCAGTAGTTTGGTCCAGGATCACCTAATGTCACAAATTAATGCCCATCAACATGTAAAAGAATTTATTATCATGACTTATATTCTGTACCATCATTAATTTCTAATTTAATATCCAACCCATGTCACAAATTTCTAATTTTTTTTCTCTAATTTCTAATATTTTTTTTCTCTCACCCCTATCCATTAGTGATTTGTGGTCTTTGATCTCTAACTCTTAAGGATATATGATTTTAAAAAGTGTACTTAAATACTGTAAAATAACATATTAAACAACTTTTACCAAAAACTAAATGACATATACACAATACATGAAATAAACATTACACATGTTATAAATGCCAAAAAAATTAAAAAAAACATGTCGTGTAGGACACTAGGACACATAATTAGGATTTAGGGGTGAGAGAAAACATGGGTTGAAAAGAAAGAAAATAAATTTCATGCATGAACCATGTCAATGTTCCTGGTTGGGAAGCTTCACGGATAAGTAGAAAAACGTGACCCGACCCGACCCGACCCGACCCGACCCGACCCGACCCTTTCCAACCACCAAGGTTAGGTATTTTATCCGTTTATGGATAAGCTTTTACTTTTCTTCTTCTATCTTCCATATCTACCTGTCACAACTCATCATTAATTTTCCAAACACACTATTTATTTTATTATATTATTAGAATTTGATTATTAATGTATTTTGGTTATTTTATATTATTATTACGTGTATAATAAAAATTAGGAAAAAAAATATGTATCGAAAATACCGGTATCAAATTTGAATAAAATTGGGTACCGAGCTATGTAATGGATCGGCACTATTACTTTGGAACAGTTTTGCTTTAATACCAATTTGTTTTTGTTTTTTTTAATCTTCAATGATCATATCAAATTCATTCGTAACCAAATATAATCAATAAACCACAAATTGTATCAAATTAACTCGTAATCAAGAAACTATAATATAAAAGAAAATATAAAAAAATAGAAAGACTCAAAAATCATTTCAGTTTCTATAGAAAAACAAGAAGAAGAAACACGGATACTAGTACCTGATACTTTCACAGAAAAGCTCTACATTTTAATCGGTACCAAATACCGAAATACCAATACTGAATACTGAATTTATAAAATGTGGATACATATATACCGTATCGACATATCAGTTCGGTACCGGTACATTAGTAACGTCACCATACAGGTGGTATTCAGAAAAAAAAATGCTATATAAAAATACTATTAAACTATTTTAAAATATTAAATAAATAATCAACAATATTTAATTTAAAACGTTGCGGCGACTTTCAAATTCCTTGTTCCTCTATTATTCTACACGGTTTCTTTCCATCTGTTGATCACCAATAAAACAACTCACCTTATAAATACTTAGGGTATAACATCCACAACTTCATACCAAACAATTCACTTTATTTCTTTAACACAACTTATACTATATTCGTTACCAAAAAAAAATGGTTGATTTAAATTGTAAAGCCAAGAGAGTACCCTCAGATAATAACATGCCAACAAGATTACCTAGACCTTCTTCTTCATCACCATCATCAACCAAACCTTCGGTTCGTGTTTTCGACGTGTCACACGCGTCTGACACCGCGTGTGACGCATACGAGCAGTACGTGCGGCTACCCGAGTTAAACAAGCTATGGAAAAAGGAGGAATTTCACGGATGGCAAAACGAAAGCGTGTTAAAACCCGCGTTTCACGCATTAGAATTTACATTTCGGTTTGTTTCGATCGTGTTATCGGACCCACGACCGTACGCAAATCGACACGAGTGGGTACGGAGGCTCGAGTCGTTGACCGCGAGTCAACTCGAGGTTATTTCGTTGTTTTGCGAAAACGACACGTGTAATGCGCCGATTGGTCACATTGGCGAGGGGGGAGGGGTTTTGACGCGCGAGGGAAGCGCGGCGGAGGTGTGGGAGGTTAATAATTACGAGAACGCGACGGTTTTTGTTACCCAGGTTAGCGAGGAAAGCCTGTTGCCTCGCCTTGCCACGTGGAGGAAATCCGAAGACGTGGCGAGTAAAATTCATTACTTGATCGAGTACAACATGTTGCGGTGTCCGTACACTTTAGGCTTAGGCGAGCCGAATTTAAGCGGTAAGCCTAGCCTAAATTATGACGCGGTTTGCAAGCCGTCAGAGCTTCATTCCCTAACCAAAACGCCACCAGATCATGCAAATGTTGATAACTATGAGAACCGCATGTTATTCAGTTCACACCAAATACTTGAGTCATGGATCCACGTGGCAATAGAGCTTTTGACAAGAATTGATATAAAAATTGATTCAAACAGTTTTGAAAATGCGTCAGCTGATTGTTACATATTAGAAAAGATATGGAAACTGATGACCGAAATCGAAGATCTTCATTTACTAATGGATCCTGACGATTTTCTTCGGTTGAAGAACCAGTTGGATGTAAAATCTACTTGTGAGTCGGAAGCGTTTTGCTTCCGATCCAAGAACTTGTTCGAGATGACCAAACTCTCGAAAAACTTGCGACACAAGGTACCGTCCATTCTCGACGTGGAAGTCGATCCGATGGGCGGACCTGTTGTCCAAGAGGCAGCGTTAAAGCTATACCGAAAAAAACACAATGCCGCGAAGATACATTTGTTACAAGGCTTACAAGCGGTTGAAGCCGCGGTTAAAAAGTTTTTTTATTCGTATAAACATGTGCTGGTGGTGGTGATGGGAAGTGTGGAGGCGAAAGGTAATTTAGGCTTTACGAGTGTGGATTCGAGTGATTCGTTGGCTCGGATCTTTCTCGAACCGGCTTATTTTCCGAGCTTGGATGGAGCTAAGACGTTTTTGGGAGATTATTGGAGCCATGAAGGAAAAGGGAGGTAGATGAGTTGACTCAGTGAGTCAGTGGTGACTCGGTTGTGTTTTACAAGCAGGATTAGGGTTGTGGAAATTGGAGAATTGGAAGTCAAAGTAGTAGTTTGACTAAGACTATGGGATTATGGTCAATGGTCAATGTTTTTTCGGTATACAAAGATTAATCATGTAATTTTACAATTCAAGATTTAATATATAAATTTATTTAGTTGATTTTATTTATACTTTCTAAATTTTTTAAAGAACGAAGCTAATAAACGCTAGAGAATTGAGAACAACCGATAACGTGGCAAGAGGATTTTTTTTATCCACTCGGTAAACTAACACTATTTTTCTTTTCTAATTTGTTATCCATGAAAACGAATATGTCTAAACAGAATCAAACCAGAAATTATTGATCCTTTTTATTCACTTGAAAAAACGACCTTGTTACAAGCTATCCAAATGATCAACCATGCCAACAAGATGATATCACTAAGGCCAAGTGTAATGAGATTGTAAATTGGGCGAATTTAAGCGACAAAAATAAGAAACACCGTTTCCTACTATATAATAAACTTTCTTTTACAAACATAATATAGATAAGCCTTTTCAATATGAAATTATAAGTATCAACTGATTAAAATAAATTATTACATTACAATATAAACGTCATAATGACTAGCATGTACACCATTTAAAGATGCATTGTTTTATATATATTCTTTTAGGTTTGACAATAGTAATTAGCATTAATGAAAAGTAAATTATTTATATTACAATATCCACAACCAGCTGATTTCTTTCACAAGACAAGAGTCCAACATTTGTTTGATGCTTTTCCCCAATTTTCTTCCAACATTAAAAACTTTGGTGTGAAGAGAATGAATATAGTCATAACCTAACAACTTGTCTTGATCTTATCACCTCTTTATATTTAATTCAGAAAAGCATTTATCTACTGCTATAGTGTTACTTGTGCATATAATAAGTCTAAGCCAAACATTTTCATTACATACAAAATATTATCACAAACAATCAGTGACCAATTTAGGAAAATATCTAACAAGGGTTCGAAAAAGATTGATGTCAAAATTTCATATGGATCAATAGAAATTTTAACATATATATACCTATAGAAATTTATTTTCACAGGGGTTAGTCGACACTTACACCTAAAGTGTAGGTCTGCCGATGCAAACGAGAATATATATGTGAAAAGGCTATGCGTAGTGGAGGTGCTACAAAATGGGACATTTTGTGCCATGTGCCGCCTAGTCAACAAAAAGTTGGTTTTTGTTTTAGGGGTGTCGTGGTGTTGTAGCCCAATACACACACACACACTCACACACACACATATATATATATACACACACACACACACACATACCACACACAACACAATATAATAATAATATTCTTCAAAAGATCCGGCGACAAAAAACACTCAACCCCCCCCCCCCCCCCAAATCGTTCCATATATCGCCTGGGGGCGGTGTTCAAACACAAAATTGCTCAATTTGTGAGCATTTTTCGTCCCACTACGGATGCCTAACTGATAAGGTATCGCAATATTTCATATTAGTTTAATTAATATTGATAGAAAGTCTTATACCGAATGAAAGTAGATAAAATAACTTATTTAGGTCTGACATGACTAAATAGTTACACACGTAAAAATCATATGTAATTTCTCATCTAAATGACGCCCTTAATATATAGAAACTGAAAGTAAATAGATACGCCCCTAAGAAAAAGAAGATATGCATTAAGTGTATGGCAACATCATCAGTACGCAGATGATGAAGTCAAAAGCAAAGCAAAGATGATGAAAACAAATTTTGGTATGGGAGTTGAATCATGAATGGTACCAAAATTCCAAAACCCACTTAACCACAAGCCCACCAACAGATAAGTTCCATTCCCACCATGTTAGATTGTTAGTTCAGATATTGTCATGACTCATGTCCTAAATATTAAACGCAAGTGTCATGTTTCTTACACTTACAAGTTACAACAATCCTATCAAATTTAACGTGGTTTATTTTGATGCTAAAAGTGCTAAAAGTGCTAGGTACCTCGGTAACTCGGTTATCAACCATTTTCACAGTGGCTGGAACCAATGGCATCGTACGACATTTGGATACAAACATATTCGATCACATACTCGGTCCTTTAACTCCTTTCGTTGCTATTGTTGGAATATATGATCGGTTCGGGTCAAGTCAACGCGAACCGACCCGAATATGACCCGGTATGAGTTACACCGAGATTAACGAATTACAAGCCCACTTAATGGTTAACTGGGCCCGACACGATTAATTACCAAGATTGGTTGTTGGACTAGGCTTTGTTTTAGTAATTGGGCTTAAACCCATTGGGTTTAAGATGGTTTATACCCTAAACATGTTTATATATATAATATGATAATATTATTATATAAAACCAATCTTCTTCACCTAATAACCCTAGCCACCATACGTATTATCCGGCAGCCGCACCACCGGCCACCGGATCTCCGGCCGCCACATCCCCGCCACAGCCACTACTCCCTGGCCACCGCAAACACTACCGCCGCCCTACCTTGGCTGTCGGTGTTCCTGTTTGCTACTATCATTAGCCGCAAAACCGTTTTCCGGCCACCTGCGTTTTACCGGCGAGTTCCTTTCCGGCGACTTGCAACTTCTGCAAGCTGTTGTCACTTTAGCCGCTTTCATCCGCCGTTCGCCAACCACTGCCGCCGTCCGCCGTCGCCGTATAGGTTGCCGGAGCGGCTGTGGTTCATCTTGTTGGTTGTGTCGTTAACCTAGCGCGTTTCGTTAGATCTCGGTGTCTTCCCGGTTTCGATAACCGAGGTATATCGATAAACTTAACTATGGTTGTTTATTATATTTTAATCGTACTCGTTTAACGTTGTAATCGGATCCGGGTCTTGGGTTTCTGTTTTGGTTCGTTTAATCGTTTATTCGTCCGTTGCGTTTTTATAGTTCGTTTATATGTTTATATATTAATATTGATTAATATCTGTTAAACGAAATAATTAACTAAAACGGGTTTAAAATATTTGACCGTTTTTGTTCCGAACCACCGTTGAAACCCAACAGTGGTATCAGAGCCGCGGTTACAACGTACGAGTCGATCCAGGTTCGTTTAAACCGGATCTACATCTTAAACTTTAAATCGTTTAAAGTTTTGATCTAAATTTATTTTCGGATGATTTTAGATTTGGTCAAAATTTTGTTTATTTTATTTGACCAAGTCAAAACGACCCGAAATTTTATTTATTTTGAATATGTAAATTCGGCCCCGACCTATGTGTGTTTGGTTGTTGAGCTTGTTTTTGGCCATATGGATGGTTCAAAAGTTGTAAACGGTTATTATTTATTTTTCGGTTTTCTTTTGGCCATAAAGATGGTTCAAATTTGTAACAGGACAAATTATTGTTAGTTTATAAATTTGTAATAAAGAAGACGCAAAGATAACCGAGGACGAGCTCAAGGATTTATTGGAGTTAGTGGGAGTTCGGGCAAGATGACGGGATGCACGAAGAAGTCCATCCTTGTGGTGGTTTTGTGTTGTGAACCCCTTGACCCGATCGGTCTCCTAATTGGCTCTAGCGAGACCGATCACCTTTTGGCCATAAGGATTTACATATTATTATTTGCTATTGTGGTTGCTTGGATTGTTTATAATAGGATTATAATATCACCGACCTAATACCAAATAAATTTGAAAATAAACATTTTATTAACCAATTATGTTTTGCAAATTAAAAACGTTTTGATTTCCAAAACTAATAACTTAATAGATTTCTTTTAACTTAAAATTGGTTAGCCGTATCACGACAAACTTAGTTTTTAATATGTTATTTAAAACTAAGTGTCATGAGAAATGAAAGGGTTCATCAATTCGTCCCGATTATAAATACAGTAAAATTTGACTTTTACGCTATCTGGTAATTTTAAAAGTGATCCCAATTTAAAACCAATAGTTTATGCCAATCCTACTACAAGTCACACTTGAGGCATACTGCGAAATTTCAAGTGTTTGGAGCTGCAGTACCGCACTTGTTTTCTAGCCTATCCCATCAAGGTGAAAGCGTTTCGTTGACACATCCGACCCTTTCACACGTCACTATACTAGGACAACTATTACTTTACTCTCCTGTTACATGCCAAAGCTGTCTGGAGACTTAAAGTGGGCAAAGATGAGGCTAAACGTATCTATACAGGCAATCGTTGTCTCTATAGGCCTCATAACCGAGAGTTGTGCTCTATTCACAATTGGCAATCGTTGTCAATCTGCCAAACCACTTATTAATGTTGTGTGCTACAGCTGCCTTTAATAACTGGAAGCCGGATTCTCATACTCCTATTTCATTAATGTTATTGGGTCATTAATAATGGGACTACAACGTCGAAAATACTAATTAAATTTACTTTTGCTTAACTAATCAGATGTCGTCAAACGAAAACTCACCCTACGCCCTTAAGTCTACCCTTGAGAAGGATAAACTGAATGGTACCAACTTCATCGAATGGCACCGCAACTTGAGACTTGTTCTCACCATGGCAAAGCGCCTGTATGTTCTCAATGGACCTGTTCCAACCAAGCCTGAAAACAACACATCCGCTGCTCGAAAAGTTCTTGACAAACATAAGGATGATCGGCTAAGGTCTCCTGTATTATGCTAGCCACCATGACTTCTGAGCTTGCTAAAGGCTTAGAAGACTTTGGTGCCTATGAGATGCTTGAGCAACTCAAGGGCACGTTTCAGAAACAAGCCCGTCAAGAACGATTCGACACCATGAAACAAGTCATTAGTTGCAATATGTCAGAAGGGTCTCCCGTCAGTGCGCATGTTCTCAAGATGAAGGGGCACATCGATCAGCTTAAGAAACTTGATTATCCCCTGCCCGATGAGATGGCAGCTGATTTCATCCTCAACTCTCTCCCCGGCTCTTACGACCAGTTCGTAATGAATTTCAACATGAATGCCTGGGTGAAGACAGTGCCGGAGCTTCATAACATGCTCAAGACGGCTGAGATGAACATTCATTCAAGGACCAATCAAGTTCTTATGATCCGATCTGCTGGTGTCAAGAAGCCTAATCCCAAGAACCGGGGTTATAAGGGTAAAGGCAAGAAGAATGTTACCATTGCTGCCACTCATGCCACCAATGCTAACAAAGGGGTTCTAAAGATACCACCGCCGCCCCTTGAGGAGCGCAAGTGCTACCGATGCAACCAAATGGGACACCGGATGCGAAACTGTCCCGAATACCTTGCTGAGATCAAGATGAAGAGAGCCAATGGTGAAGGCTCTTCTCGAGATATTTCCATATACGTTATTAAACTTTTCACTGTCTCTAGCAACACATGGGTATTTGATACCGGATGTGGTTACCACATCGTTAATGTCTTGCAGGAGCCTGAGAAGTGGAGGAAACTGAATAAAGGCAGCATGGAACTCATCGTTGGAGATGAGAAGAGAGTACCAGTTCTGGCAACTGGAGTATTTCATTTTACTTGTCCATCTGACCTAGTTTTTCATTTGAATAATTGTTTGTATGCTACTGGTTTAACCAGAAACATCGTTTCAGTTTCGTTGTTGTTTGAACAAGGTTTTAAGTACGTTTTCAATGGCATGGCTATTTCTACTTACTTAAATGATATCTTTTATTTTGAGGCTAAACCTCGAAATGGTATTTATGAGTTATATGTTCAAACTAATAATAACTTATATAATCTTTCAAAACGTATCAGATCTGGCATCAATGATACATTTCTATGGCGTTGCCGACTTGACCACATAAGCAAATCAAGAGTTAAAAAACTCTAATCCGAAGGGATTCTTGAATCCACAGGACTGGACTCTTTTGACGATTGTGAATCTTGCTTAGCTGGCAGATTCGCCAAAACTCCTTCACTCATAAAAGTGAACGAGCAAGAGATCTGTTAGGACTCCTACATACTGATGTATGTGGACCTTTCAGAACCATGTCTAGAAACCATGAAAGATACTTCGTTTCTTTTATAGACGATTAAAGTCAATATGCTTATGTGTATCTTATGAAACACAAGCATGAAACTTTTGAAATGTTCAAAGAGTTTCAAAACGAAGTGGAAAACCAACTTTGTAAAACCATTAAGATACTTCGATCAGATCGAGGTGGAAAGTATCTCAGCTCAGAGTTCATCAGTCATTTAAAAGAGTGTGGAATTGTTTCACAGCTCACTCCACCTGGCACACCCCAACATAATGGCGTGAGCGAGAGGAGGAATCAAACTTTGCTAAACATGGTTCGATCGATGATGTGTAGAACTAACTTGCCTCACTCCCTTTGGAGTTTCACCCTTATGACCGCCTCCCGCATTCGTCACATACTACAACCAAAGCGGTTATTACTTCTTTCATCCTGATACAAATATGATTTCAATCAAGAGGAAAGACCACTTCCTCGAGAAAGAATTTCTCGATCGAGGAACTGGAGATTACATTGTTGATCTTGGAGAAATTCAAGAACCACAAACAACCGCTGAGGAAGTTGTAGCGTCTAATCAACAAGTTGTTGTTGCTGACACGTCAGACATGAACACGAGCGTTCGCAGAAGTAGTAGGACCCCCGCACCAAATCCTAGATACCTATGGCATCTGGATGGTCCAGAAGTATTATTAGTAGCCAAGTCTAGCGACGAAACTACTAACTACAAATCTGCAATCTTAGATCCGGAATCTGAGAAACGGTGTGAAGCCATGAACGCCGAGATGCAATCCATTCATGGCAATCAAGTCTGGAACTTGATTTAGCTACCCCCCGAAGGTCGGGCAATAGGGAGCAAGTGGATTTTAAGCAAACATCTCGAAGCTGGAATCTTCACTTTGATGAGAAAATCAAAGAGTTTGGTTTTATCAAAAATGAAGATGAGCCTTGTGTTTACAGAAAGGCTAGTGGGAGCACTATATCATTCCTCATCTTGTATGTGGATGATATACTGATAATTGGAAACAACATTCCTATGCTTAAGCAAGTTAAGCACTGGTTGGAATCTTGTTTTGCAATGAAGGATCTTGGAGAAGCTGCTTGTATTCTAGGATTCAAGATTTATCAAGATAGATCTAAGCGGCTTCTAGGGCTTAGTCAAAGTACATACATAGACAAGGTCATGACACGCTTCTCAATGGACATCTCCAAGATAGGAACTATTCCATTGCTAAAGGAACCGGTTTAGTCAATCGCAATCTCCGGCAACGGACATTGAGACAAAGCACATGCAAGCAATTCCATATGCTTCAGCGATTGGCTCTATCATGTACGCTGTATTATGCACTAGACCTGACGTCTCGTATGCGCGCTTGGAGGAGTGGAATAGGAGCTCACTGTAAGGTGTTACACTGACACTAACTTCCAGAATGACCGAGATGTTTCTCGCTCATAATCTGCTTGGATGAAGAAATTCATAGCCAACCTCGATCTGGTTCCAAGTTTAGAAAAATGATCGACGTAATATGTGATAACACAGGTGCTATTGCTCAAGCTAAAGAGCCCAATTATCATCACATGGCCAAGCACATTTTTAGTTCCACTATGTACGAGAAATACTAGAACGAGGTGACATCATAATGAGAAAAGTAGACACAGATCAAAAACTAGCTGACTCGTTCGCTAAGCCGATGACTCAGGACAAGCATGATCAGCATAGAGATGTTATCGGGCTTAGACTTGCTAGTGATTTATTTTGATTTAGTATTTGGATGTTTGAACATTCAAACAGTTGTACTTTTCAGTTCACCTTTGATTTAATGGTTAAATGCAAACGTTGAATGATACAACTGTGTTCTTTTTAATACGTTTAATCCATGAATATTATATTCTAAATTATCCGTAGTCGGTCAGACTCGTGGGAACGATTCTGAATTAAGACTATTCTGACTTTGGACTCAAGCAGTTGACTTCCAAACTCACAGACCTCATTATGAATGACGTTGGATGTAACTCGCATCAAATCAAACTCATGGATCTTGATCATAAGATGTTTTGATAATAGTATGCTTATTTAGTATCCTTAGACCTGAGATACATATTGGAACTTTCGTTTACCGAGGGACATTCTTTGATCATGTTAACCGTTGTTGCGTAACTACCAGCCATAAAGGCATCGATTGGGAATGTTCTGGAGTTCAGTGGGAGTTGTATGTAGTCAAGATGGGATTCTGTACTCTTACATGAAAATGTAACAGTTAGACATATTGGCGCGCTCGTTGATTCAAACTGGTAAAGTGTGAGGCCTCACCCAAACTTACTGTGTGTTTGATTGGACCACTTTGACTCTATATCGAGAACTACAATAATTGAACACTATATGAGATTGATTTGATCCATGTCTCATTGTTCAATTGATGTCTTATACAGAAAGGATAGATGACAACGATTACCATAAATTCATTATCTTGGAATAATGTATTCCAAGATATTTTGGTTATGAATTTAAAAATGTCAAAATCGATTGGGTACAACTATGTGTAGCTAGAACGCCTCTAGCTGTTAGCGTTGTGATACTTGACCCAAATCCGTCCAAGTGGGAGACTATTGGAATATATGATCGGTTCGGGTCAAGTCAACGCGGACCGACCCGAATATGACCCGGTATGAGTTACACCGAGATTAACGAATTACAATCCCACTTAATGGTTAACTGAGCCCGACACGATTAATTACCAAGATTGGTTGGTGGACTAGGCTTTGGTTTAGTAATTGGGCTTAAACCCATTTGGTTTAAGATGGTTTATACCCTAAACATGTTTATATATATATAATATGATAATATTATTATATAAAACCAATCTTCTTCACCTAATAACCCTAGCCACCATACGTATTATCCAGCAGCCGCACCACCGGCCACCGGATCTCCGGCCGCCGCATCCCAGCCACAGCCACTACTCCCTGGCCACCACAAACACTACCGCCGCCCTACCTTGGCCTCCGGTGTTCCTGTTTGCTACTGTTATTAGCCGCAAAACCGTTTTCCGGCCACCCGCGTTTTTCCGACAGGTTCCTTTCCGGCGACCTGCAACTTCTGCAAGCTGTTGTCACTTTACCCGCTTTCATCCGCCGTTCGCCAACCACTGCCTTCGTCGGGTCTGCTGCTGCGCCATTTTCTGCCGCCGTCCGCCGTCGCCGTATAGGTTGCCGGAGCTGTTGTGGTTCATCTTGTTGGTTGTGTCGTTAACCTAGCGCGTTTCGTTAGATCTTGGTGTCTTCCCGGTTTCGATAACCGAGGTATATCGATAAACGTAACTATGGTTGTTTATTATATTTTAATCGTACTCGTTTAACGTTGTAATCGGATCCGGGTCTTGGGTTTCGGTTTTGGTTCGTTTAATCGTTTATTCGTCCGCTGCGTTTTTATAGTTCGTTTATATGTTTATATATTAATATTGATTAGTATCTGTTAAACGAAATAATTAACTAAAACGGGTTTAAAATATTTGACCGTTTTTGTTCCGAACCACTGTTGAAACCCAACAGTGGTATCAGAGCCGCGGTTACAACGTACGAGTTGATCCCGGTTCGTTTAAACCGGATCTACATCTTAAACTTTAAATCGTTTAAAGTTTTGATCTAGATTTATTTTCGGATGATTTTGGATTTGGTTAAAATTTTGTTTATTTTATTTGACCAAGTCAAAACGACCCGAAATTTTATTTATTTTGAATATGTAAATCCGGCCCCAACCTATGTGTGTTTGGTTGTTGAGCTTGTTTTTGGCCATATGGATGGTTCAAAAGTTGTAAACGGTTATTATTTATTTTTCGGTTTTTCTTTTGGCCATAAAGATGGTTCAAATTTATAACAGGACAAATTATTGTTAGTTTATAAATTTGTAATAAAGAAGACGCAAAGATAACCGAGGACGAGCTCAAGGATTTATTGGAGTTAGTGGGAGTTCGAGCAAGATGACGGGATGCACGAAGAAGTCCATCCTTGTGGTTGTTTTGTGTTGTGAACCCCTTGACTCAATCGGTCTCCCTAATTGGCTCTAGCGAGACCGATCACCTTTTGGCCATAAGGATTTACATATTATTATTTGCTATTGTGGTTGCTTGGATTGTTTATAATAGGATTATAATATCACCGACCTAATACCAAATAAATTTGAAAATAAACATTTTATTAACCAATTTTGTTTTGCAAATTAAAAACGTTTTGATTTCTAAAACTAATAACTTAATAGATTTCTATTAACTTAAAATTGGTTAGCCGTATCGCGACATACTTAGTTTTTAATTGGTTATTTAAAACTAAGTGTCATGAGAGATGAAAGAGTTCATCAATTCGTCCTGATAATATATACAGTAAAATTTGACTTTTACGCTATTTGGTAATTTTGAAAGCGATCCCAATTTAAAACCAATAGTTTATGCCAATCCTACTACAAGTCACACTTGAGGCATACTGCGAAATTTCAAGTGTTTGGAGCTACAGCACCGCACTTGTTTTCTAGCCTATCCCATCAAGGTGAAAGCGTTTCGTTGACACATCCGGCCCTTTCACATGTCACTATACTAGGACAACTATTACTTTACTCTCCTGTTACATGCCAAAGCTGTCTGGAGACTTAAAGTGGGCAAAGATGAGGCTAAACGTATCTATACATGCAATCATTATTTCTATAGGCCTCATAACCGAGAGTTGTGCTCTATTCACAATTGGCAATCATTGTCAATCTGCCTAACCACTTATTAATGTTGTGTGCTACAGCTGCCTTTAATAATTGGAAGCCGGATTCTCATACTCCTATTTCATTAATGTTATTGGGTCATTAATAATGGGACTACAACGTCGAAAATACTAATTAAATTTACTTTTGATTAACTAATCAGATGTGCTAAAACTCACCCTACGCCCTTAATCCCCCGGGACAGCTGTCAATAACCAATTACCTTTCTAGAAGATTTGCCAAGATGCTTTCTTGGGCATTACATGATCCTTCGGCCAATCAGCCAGTGACATCTGGCAAGGTCGTTATAACCGTGCACATGGCCAATATTGCTCCGTTAACCAATTATAAAGAGACACGTGTCCAGGTTGTTATGAGAGCCTGAACCTATCATATGAAGGCACATGTCTAGACGGTTATGAGAGCATCTTCTAAAGGGACAGCTGGCCCAATCACTTCCACACACCCTTCGGCTATAAATACCCTCCCAATCATCATGAGGTATTCATCCACTCCCACTGTACTCTCTCAATTTACTTAAGTACTTTGCTCTCGTCAGAACGGTACTTATTCTCATGCCAGAGGGTGGTTACGGGAAGACCCCCCACCTTGTCCTTCCCGTAACGAGCTCACGGTGTCTGTTTTGCAGGTTCACGTCACTGGACTTTGGGCAATTGGGTTCATATCGTATTGACAGTTAACCGTATCCTACCATGTTGATTCATTGGATCTAGGACCCATTAGTAGGGAGTAGATCCGTGATTCTTCATTGGCGCCATCCGTGTCTTTGTTAGAACAGCAAAAAAAATTTCCCCGTCCTCTTTACGATATGAATCAATTACCTAAAGGGCCCACGGAGAACCAATCGCAACCTCCACGGGATCTCAATATTGAATCACGTGAAGGAGCAACATCCATTTTTGCTAGAGTCACAAACTCTGCTCCACGAACTGATGCCGTGAACCTTGGTGGTTTTACCTTAGGTGGTTCAGCGGCTAGGGGACATTTCACTCCATTAGCAGATACTACTCCGGTAGATTCTGGGAATGTTGTTACACCAACTACTGACCTGGGGCATGTCACAGCCCCAGGAGGTTCTAACTTGAGAAATCTAGAACGAGTTACAAAAGAAATCCACCGAACTCAGTCGGATTTAGGTTTGGAAGAAGATTCTGGTGATTCTAACCAAAGAAGAACTCATCGTCACAACTTCAGAACCGAAGGACTTTTGTCTCCGGACGATTGGTTTCGTGTTCAACAAGACAATTTGAAAGCAGAGTATGAACATAGGGTTCGGAATGAGCGTTTTCATGGCCGAACCTTGACGTATGATGAGCCTCCTAGGAGATCTATTTCTCCTCCTATACGGGGAAGCCACATCCAGTACAACCAGCCACCAGAAAAGAATATGGGTGAGATCCGGAGGTTACGTCCTCGTCCTCGCATAGATATGAGAGTACCATCTTATGAGGATGAATTGGACGTATATGACTCAATGTATCATCCGGAAGGTAGTTACTACAGCGGGGATAGTCGCCTCCCTTCGTATGGAGGGACTAGCTACCCGCGTCCAGCAGTCCGCCATGCGGAGTATCACAGTAATGCTGAGTATGATTTCTCCAAGCCATATCGCCCGGAATCTTTCGCAGAAAAATCAAAATTTATTTCAAGCATTGCGACAGCTCCATTCCCGATTAACGCAAAAATTCCAAAATCTGTTGGAACATATAATGGAATGACCGATCCTAGTGATCATCTGTTAAGATTTGAAGCAGTTGGAGGAGTCAGTGGTTGGACTTTTCCATATTGGTGCCACATGTTTGCACTTACATTCACCGGGGCGGCTCGGGAATGGTTTGAGAAATTACTATGCGGACATATCAAAAGTTGGAAAGATTTCGTAGCAAAATTCTCTCAACACTTCAGCCAGCAAAGAAAACATACGCGTGATCCTTCAGAAATACTGGATGTCGAAAGGCGAAATAATGAATCCATTGAGGACTTCATTACTCGTTTTAATAACGAGAGCCTTAACATCGGAGGGTAGTGAAGACATGCTGAGAGGAGCATTCCGTAAAAACGTCTATAGTGATGCCTTGATTCGCACGCTAACTGGAAAAGACCGAATGCCCGAGTCTTGGGACAAAATCATGATGGCAACCAAGTTGTAAGCAAGAACCGAAAAAACATTGGGGTCCAGCAACCATAAACAGTTGCCAAGAGTCGAACTCCAGACCCCAAGACCAAACAGACAAGCCAAAAGGCCAATATGGTCAAGACTTCAGCCAAGTGCAGAAACGTCCAAACCATTCGATGCAAGATCGTTGATTGGCAACAAAAACAAGCGCAACCTTCCAACACGATCTTCTAACAGTAGCTGGACCCAGTTATCAAAATCTTCTTCAGAAATCCTCACAACGGAAAATTTGACTTTCCGCAAACCTCAATCGTTACCGAGGAAATCATTCCTCGACAACAAGAAACATTGCACGTATCACAATGATATAGGGCATAACACAAATGAGTGTGTGACCCTAATAAATGAAATAGAAGCAGCAGTAAAGAACGGGAAGTTAGATCATTTGGTCAAAAGTGTAAGAACAGGGGCTCGTAAACCTCCCACAAAGGATAACCAGGGCCCGGCCAAAAGGCAAATAAAGGATCTCAACGTCCACATGATTCAGGATGGCCAGCAGATCAAGGGTAAGAGGAAAGAATTTGAGGACGAAGAATGGAAAAACGAGCCCGTCATTTTTCCACGTATCAAAGGAGGACCGTGCAACAAGAACCCTCTAATAATTACTGCCTTATTCAGACACTATCGGTCGCAGTATGTGTTCTTTGATACTGGCAGTACGTCCGATATTATGTACGAACAGTGCTTTGAACATCTTGAAGAAGATGATAAAGAACGATTACGACCTATCCATGCACCCATTTCTAGGTTTGGTGGGGAAATAATGCACCCACGTGGTGTCATTACATTCCCGGTCACACTTAGTTACGGGGTTCACTAAAGAACTGAGGAGGTAGAATTTTTGGTTTTACCGGCAACATCTAAACATGATATTATTCTCGGACGAGAGGCAATTGGTGACTTCAATACCCATCCGTCGACAGCTCACAGAGCAGTAGGGGTCCCGACCCGCACTGGAGTTACAATAATTCATGTTAACCGACACTGCTTCACAACTGAAAGTTCAAGGCCAAGCAAAGTTTCAGAGCGGAATCAACGGACTGAACCAGAGAAATGGGTTCTTAACAAGAAATTTCCCGATCAAACTGTAGTAATTGGTCCGGCTATCTCTGAAATCGTCCGAACCTTTTTAAAGCAATTATTGATCAAGAACATTGACATTTTCGCATGGCAGCCCGCGGACATGACTGGTGTCCCGCAGAGCATTGCGGAACACAAGTTAAAGGTAAATCCGTTGATCACCCCAATTGTGCAAAAGAAACGAAAGATGGGCCCGGAACAAACAAAGGCCATGAATGAGCAAGTGCAACATCTTCTTCACGCTGGGATTATATGAGAAATTAAGTACCAAACGTGGGTGGCAAACCCAGTTATTGTTCAGAAAATCAACGGAACGTGGAGAATGTGCATAGATTATAAAGATCTAAACAAACATTTTCCGAAATATTGTTACCCACTTCCGGAGATCGACTTAAAGGTAGATGTTGTGGCCCCTTTCAAATTCAAGTGCTTCCTCGATGCTTACAAAGGGTATCACCAGATTCATATGGCAGCTGGTGATGAGGAC
Organism: Bidens hawaiensis; assembly: GCF_021521415.1. Classification (NCBI taxonomy): domain Eukaryota; kingdom Viridiplantae; phylum Streptophyta; class Magnoliopsida; order Asterales; family Asteraceae; genus Bidens; species Bidens hawaiensis. Next base: position 25,187 of record NW_027496369.1, on the reverse strand, counting down.
AAGACAGCGTTCCGCACTGACCAAGGAACATTCTCTTACAGAATGATGCCTTTCGGGTTAAAGAATGCAGGTGCCACATACCAACGACTGATGGATCAGGCTTTCAAAGGTCAAATAAGTCGGAATCTCGAAGTCTATATGGATGATTTGGTAATCAAGAGCACTGAAGAAGATCAAATGTTGAGGGACATAGAGGAAACTTTTGAAACGTTGAGAAGCATTAACATGAAACTTAACCCAGCAAAATGTTCTTTCGGGATGGAGGAAGGAAAATTCCTCGGGGTAATCGTTACAGGCACGGGTTTTAAGGTTAATCCGGACAAAATACAAGCAGTAGCCCGCATGCCATCTCCCGCATCCCTCTTAGAGGTTCAAACACTTAACGGGAGATTGGTAGCGTTAAACAGGTTTCTGGCAAATCACGCTGCTAAATCTTACCCATTCATTTCAACATTGAGGAACTGTCTCAAAAAGGCACAATTCAGATGGACCCCGGAAGCCGAACAAGCATTCCAGGAAGTCAAGAAGTGTTTAATGGAACTACCCACATTAACTGCTCCTCACGCGGGTGAACCATTAACACTATATTTTTCGGCGTCCGACATTGCCGTGGGGTCTGTCCTACTGACAGATAGAAAAAATGTTCAAACTCCAATCTGTTACGTCAGTAGGACACTATCGGACCAGGAAACAAGATATTTGATGTTGGAAAAGTTGGTCTTGGCATTAGTATATGCAGCACGTCGGCTCCGCAGATATTTTCATGGTTATCCCATCAATGTGCTAACTGGATACAAACTCAAGAACGTGTTGAGTAAACATGAATTATCCGTACGACTAGCAAAATGGGCTATCGAATTGGGTGAACATTTGATAGAATATAAGCCTAGACCGGCAATGAAAGGACAAGTGCTGGCGGACTTCGTCACAGAAGTCCCACAACACAAAGAACAAGAATGTTTAATCGAACAACAGCCTCAAGCACCTCTGGAACAAGGGCAAGTTTGGTCATTGTTCACGGATGGAGCTTCAAGCAGCGAAGGGTCAGGTGCAGGCTTAAGGCTAGTCAACCCTGAGGGGCATGAATTTACATACGCCATCAAATTGGACTTCAAAAGTACCAACAATGAGGCAGAATATGAAGCCTTCCTGGAAGGTCTGCAGATAGCGAAAAATCTTGGGGTAAAACATTTGGAAGCACAGGTGAATTCTATGCTAATCGCGGGACAAATAAACGGAACATATGAAGCCAAAAATGATGTCATGGCTTCTTATTTGTCACAAGCAAGGGTCTTGATTCGCCAATTTTCCTCTTTCAATGTTGTTCACATTAAGAGAAGTGAGAACAAATCGGCGGACGCACTTAGCAAGCTAGCTTCAACGAACTTTGAACATTTTTCCAAAGATATTCGTGTGGAAGTTCTAGACCATCCATCCATCTCACAAAATCAAGTCCTGGTAATTCAAACTGGCGTTGAATCATGGATGACTCCCATCAAAGCGTACTTATCTTCCGGAGCACATCCAGCAGGAAAGGCTGAGGCTCGGAAGATTAAGCACAAAGCTCTGAATTACCAGTTGACTGACGGTATTTTATACCAGAGATCATTTCTTGGTCCATTATTACGTTGTGTAGACGCAGAATATGCAAATTATTTGATCCGAGAAATTCACGAAGGCATTTGCGAGTTACACCCGGGACCAAGAATGACAGTTGCAAAGATTATGAACGCAGGGTATTATTGGCCCGACATGCACGTAGACGCTGTGCAGAAAATCAGAAAGCGTGATTCATGCCAGCGTCATGCCCCAAATACCTTGCGTCCAAAGAACGAACTGATTCCAGTAACATCCAGCCTGGCCGTTCCAAAAATGGGCTATTGATATTATGGGACCTTTCCCAGAGGCCCCGGGACGAGTCAAGTTCCTGATAGTGGCCATTGATTACTTCACCAAGTGGGTGGAAGCCAAACCAGTGGCATCAATCACGGCTTCAAGCGTGAAAAAATTCCTCTGGCAATTCATCATTTGCCGGTTTGGTCTCCCGCAGGAATTGGTAAGTGACAATGGGATCCAATTTGCTGATAGAGGTTTGCAAGGATGGTTTAAAGAACTTCAAGTCATTCAAATCTTTACATTCGTAGCTCATCCGCAAGCAAATGGTCAGGTCGAAAGGACCAACCGAAAAGGAAGGGATCAAGGAAAGGCTAGGGACGAAACGAACGGGTTGGTGGATGAACTGCCTCATGTACTCTGGGCCGTCCGCACCCAAAAGAACTCCAGTAATTTGGCACTAACCTATGGCACTGAAGCCATGATCCCCGCAGAGATCGGGATTCCATCCGCGAGGGTTCTGTTGATTGATGACAACGATCACGAACTCAGGCTGAATCTGGATCTGCTGGAAGAAAGAAGAAAACTAGCATTGATTCGCGAGCATAATTATAAGCGACAACTTGAGAAATATTATAACTCGCGGATCCAGAAATGCGAGTTCGATACGGGAGACTTTGTCTTCCACAACAACGAGGCTTCCGGCCAGGAGCCTCCGGGCAAGTTAGCCCCAACTTGGGAGGGACCTTATAAAATCAAACAAGTGTTATCTAAAGGTGTCTACAAGCTAGAGAAGTTGGATGGGACTGAAATCCCTCAAACTTGGAACGCAGCACATTTAAAGAAATGCTACATATAGCAGTTTTATTTGCTTTTTTATTTTTGGCCTGCGCGCCCACATAGACTAGCAAGTTATGCAGTTTCTTTTATTGTAAGAAGGCTTATGCCCAATATATGAAGAATGTCAAGTTAATTCAATGTTATTTTGATAAGTTGTAATCTTTTATTGACAAAAACGAAGTTCCGGACTGACACTTATATTATGGTACACAAGACAAAGTGCACCGGAAGAAAAACAAGACTTCTTATTAATGGTCAAACGAGATTACAAGCAAAAGAAATATTTACAACAAAGACATATGTATTTACGGGGTGACATCCTCATCTTCCGCGGTATTATCAACCTCCTCTTCAAGGTCCAGTAGTTCCTTTAATTGTTCTATCGCATCCTTCTTATCCGCAAGCTCCGATACATGGTAGGAAAGGGAAAACATCAAGGTATCAAACTCCTTGGTTTTCTCAATAAGGATAGAGGCAGTGTCCTTGCCGGCCAACACGTATTCCTCCGGAATCCGGCCCGCGGAACCAAACTCATATCCTTCTTCATAGCCCATTTGTCGGCCAGCTTGCTCGGAGGCACGGAGGAGCACCGCAACACAATTCCCAAGGTCATCACTGTTCCGAACGTCAGTAATAACCTGTTAAGACAAACAAACATGTGTAAGCATATACACATCTGAATCGATTATGCTAACAAAAAGACTTAATACCTTGGGAATCTTCGTCGATAGAAGCCACTTCTTATTCGCCTGAGCTCGGATAAGATCCATCTTATGACCAGCACACTCCAGGGCTTGGTCTCGATTCTTGGTGTTAAGGTCGGATAAACGCTTGTCCTGAACTGCTGAGTCAGCTTGAAGGGTCTTTATCAATTCATCTTGGTCATCCAACTGTTTCTGGAGAGCAGCAATAGCTTCCTCAGCAGCAAGGTGTTCGGCTTTCGCCGCCTCCATGGCTCGATGACTATCATGGGCGTCAGTTAACGCCTTAAGAGCTTCTTTCTTGGCGCTAAGCAAGTTTCGCTCGGTTTCCTCTAGTTCCTCATTCATAGCCAACCAATCACGCCGTATCTCCTAGTTGGTGGAAACAGTGTTCGCCATATGATAGGAATTTGAGTCCAATAATTCCTGACGAATACGATGAGGTTTTCGCTCCCTCTCGGCGGGAGGGAGACTTTCCTGGAGATATTCATGACAAACGTCCGCGTCGTTTAAAACTAAATTCTGATGCAACGACCAGTGAGGATTATGCGGAGCAGTATCTTCCTCCACTCGAGACGAGGAAGCCTGCCCCCCATACGTAAAAACACTGACCCCCCACCTTGATTTCGGAAGAAATGCTAGTAATCGGGTGGATACGTAGGGAGCTTCTCAAAATCACCAACCTCTTTCTCATTGATAGGAGAAGAATCCGATAAATCGATCGGATCCTAGACAGTTTTTAACGGTGAGGTTGGGGGAGTCGTGGGTCCTTCAAACCTGAAACATTCCCAAAATAAAACTCCTTAAGTCACCAAGGAGTGACAAATTCAAATATAATCGTAAAGGTTCAAATCTTACCTTTAGAAACGTCTTGGGTAGAAAGCTCTCGAAGACGAGCTCCCAGGTCCGGGATTTCAACCTTATTCTTCTTCTTGGGCGCGGCATCGGAAGACTGTGCTTTCCGCTTTCCAGCCGCCTTTGAAGCACCCACTTTTGTAACCTGAGGTTCGCCCTCAACGGATTGAGGACCACCTTCCTCACCAGTTGACGGAGCGGTGGTGGCCTTCGAATCTTGCTTGTGGGTCAAACCTACAGACGAATGCGAAGGGTTAGTAGCACCACTCGATATCCCTTCCTCGCAGAGTGACGACCCTTCGCTAGACGAAAGAAGTACTATCACTCCGCTCGAAGTAGCGGAAGTTATAGGACGGGGTTGAAGAATACCTTCACACTTCAAGACAAACTACTCACCTTGAGCGTACATTGCCTCAGAAACAACAGGCTCCGGAGTAAGTGTGGTGGATAAAAGGAAGTTGCTCCGAGAGTGCTCCAAAAACGGTACGTCATGCTGGGCAATAGGGAGGCGAACCATCATGCCTCCCGTCTTATCCACAAGAGTGGAGAGGATCGTACCTTCACCTGCAATCGAAGAATGTTAAAGAAAGTAAACTGAGAACCCGGAATATTACAAGTAAAAACTTACTCCTGTCGGTATTCTCGTAATAAGGTTCCAAGGCGAGGAATGGCCACAAACGACTCATCTTGGCACACACCATCGCCACTTCGTGGATGAGACGCATGGGTGTTGGAGTCTTGGTCGGAGCAAGAAACTAGGCACGACCTTTGTATTCGGAAGCAGCGACTTCCGGTAGTTTATCCTGCGGTTTTCGGTAAGTCATTGTAAACGGGATAACATCTTCCCGGATCCAGAAGAATTTTGACTTCCACCCATGAATGCTGCGAAGCCATTCAAAACCAATAGATCCTTTTCCGGTGGTGGCAAAACCTTACCAGCCCTCACGATAAGTCATCTTCTACAGTATGACAAACATGCCAACGGAGGGATCGTATTTATGCGCTTGACAGCAAAACTCGAAATGCTGGATTCTTAGCATCCCAAAAGGGTGAATCTGGGATAAATGAAACCCATACGCCGTCAAGACCGATTGTACGAACTTGGTTACAGGCAATCAGAAGTTCCCGGTGGTGAAATGATCCAAGTAAACGGCCATCTTCTTCGGCGGAGGCGCCGTTGCGATGGATCCTTTCGATGGACGTTCGGCCTCCCATTCCGAAGGGAAACCATATACGTTTTTAATATCGTCAAAGTCATTCTCCTTGATTCACACGCAACTTCATTAATAGCAGGAGGATTTTTCTTCTGGCAGCCATTTTGGGTAGAATGTAAAAACAAAAGTAAGAAAGCAAAAGTTCTCTGATATAAGCAAAGGAGAAAATATGTAAGCGATAAGAATGGATTGAAGACATCAAGGCCTATTTATACTCATCACAATTAACGTGTCTGTCTGACTGACAGAGGAAAGAGAAAATGTGGGCCACAGGATGACCGACACGTCAGGCGGGGGATTCGAAAAAGTGCTTACAGGCTGTCAAACAAGCGTTCTACACGTCTTGTCAGCCACCGCCTAAAACTCCCTCTCCGCCACGTCATCAATACTATCTATCCAACTTAGACAAGTTCAAAATATAAAGAAAGATATTTCGCAAAGATATTGTTAACAAATGAAGTTCTTTTCATTAATATTCAAAAAGATAATTACAAAAACACGGAACAAAATTACAAGTCCAATTCTAGCTCCTACACCTATCCTATGGGTTAGGGGCCAAAGTGTCTTCCGGAGCTTTTGGAGAATCATCTTCAGACTCTTCGTCCTCGGATTCATCTTCAATGTAGATCCGCAGTTGTTTCACACCGTCCTCAAAAAAGGCGAACTCCGGAAGCATATTCTGCAACGTAAAGATAAGATCATCATACTCCTGGACCCGCATGTCTAACTCTTGCTTCGCGTCAAGGCCATGAAGCGGGTGGCTCTCAACAGGTTGTCTGGACTGGGCAAACGCCAATCCTTCATTAAAATCTTCCACTCGGCCAAATGCTTTCGCAGCAGTAGTCAAGTTCACAAAGCAGTCCGTAAGCTCCGTGCTTCTTTTGACATGATGGATGACCTAGCAATAGAACATAAGAAACAAGTTAGCATGAAAAACCCGAAATACATAACCAAGAAAATATTTTACAAGGAAAACTCACGGAGTTAAGACCGCGATTGAGGAACCACTGTCTTTCCCGTTCAGCACGCTCCGCCCGACAACGAAACCCCTGTAAGTCGGCGGAGGTGCGGTTGCTTGTTTCATTTTGAGATTGCAAGAGTGACTCATATGCAGACTGCATTTCAGCAAGAGTCTTGTCTTTAAGTTTTGATTACTCCTTCTGCAATCTCAGCTCGACCTCAAGTTCTTGAATCCGGACGGCTTGGCGAGACACTTCATCCTGTACCTTCACTAAGTAGTCCTTCTTCTTTTGAGTCTCAGCTCGGGCGGCCTCCAGAACGGTGTTCTGCTTCTCACATGCCTCTTTCCACCGTTTAGCAGCATCAACATTTAGCTTTTTTTCCTTTTTAAGTGCAGCTTCGGCATCAGTCTGTTTCCACCTAGCTGCACTCGCTGCTTTACGGTGCTCCTCGGCTTCCTTCTCCGCAACCTTCACGGCCTCGGAAGCCGCATCAAGCTTCCCGCCCATTGTTCGCCACTCCCGCAAGATTTCCTGACTACAGGCTAAGCTGTTAGTCAAGGAAATAGATAAGTCAGTATGAAGTTCCTGACGGTAGCGAGTCCGTTGGTATGCCACTTCAGCAGGTGGCATACAATGTTAAACAAAACTCATACAGGTCTTGTGATTAGAAACCCGAGACCCATTGACAATGTCCCAAGACAGGACAAAAAAGTCATAGTCTCCCCCCAACTGTACGTTCCCGAAATATTGGGAACTGGAAGCTCCGAGACGAACAGGGGTGGAAGAAGACTGTTGTTGGGCACCATGCGAAGAACCTCCCCCAGCTTCATGGACATAAGGTCCAAAATAAAAGTCACTCCTTCGCCCGTTGTAGAAGGGAAGAGGACATATATAGCTGAGGAGGAGGTCGCATCGGAGACTCAGTAGATCTGAAGCCCTCTGCAGTGGCTTCAGGGTTATCATGTTGAAAACCGGTGGCATCCCCACCCTGGAAAAGATAATCCAGGGACCCGGTAGTCACCGGTTGAACGGTAGACCCCTCCACTGTCGTTTCAATAGGAGGGGTAACAGGTCTATCCGCTTCCTTCTCCGGAGGAGGCGACGGTCGTTTCTCAACAGTTGGTGTCGGCGTCGACAGCTTTCCGACATCAGGACGCTCAACAATGGACGGATCTGCATAAGAAAATTATAGTCAGAGCAAATTTTCAAAGAATAATAAAAATTAACAAATAAGAACTCACCAGATACCGTCCCTAGACGCTCCACAAGGTTGGGCGGTAGTGGTTTCCTCGGACGATGTGTCCGGCGTTTCTTCGTTTTCGGCTCCTTCCCGGCATCCGAAACACTGGTACCTGCATCACTTGCCTGAGATACACGGAAGGATCTCTTCCGGTAAAGTTCTGCCAGCAAATGAGAGACAGATGAAATCTCGGGAGCATCATCCGAGCTTTCCTCCTCAAGGAGAGCGGAATCATCAGTTAGAGTGACGATTGTCCCGTCGGAGGTCAGCGCGTTAAGAGGCGGAGGGTTCGGGATATACGCACTTGATTCGAAGATAGCCTCCGAGACAATTGGTTCAGCGCGTACTTTGACTGGAAAAAGAAAGTATTTGGCAGTATTTTCAAGGATAGGCGTATCCTTCGCATCACGGATATTCCTACCCACGCAGCCTTTGCCATCGTCTAGGGCGTTCAGAATTGATCCAAAACCTGACAACAAACAAAAAACGTCAACAATAAAAACTCAGGAACAGAAAGGAAGAGGAATAAAATAGTAAAACTCACAGCCGTCTAGCTCAATAAAAACAGGCTCCATGAAAGGAGACGGCCACAATCAACTCATACCCGCCCATACAAAGGCCTCCTCAGAAAGTACTCGCATCGGCGTCTGCAAAGTAGTAAGTTTGCGAAACCAGTCGCGCTTCTCATGGGCGGCCGGAGTGATTTCAGCAAGAGCATCATTGGGAGAACGACGGATCATGGTCTCAGGCACCACGTCCTCAGAGATCCAGAAGAATTTTTTCTTCCAATCCTTGGAAGTCTATTCAGTAACATTGCCGATAACCCTATCTGGCAAACTATGGAAAGTGAACCATCCATTCCAGTTAGCCATCTAGTAAAAAACAACGAATTGGTCCAGCCGGGGTACTAGATCATATGCCATACACATGAACTCGAAGTTTCGAATTCGCATGACAGCACGAGGGTGAAGTTGAGATAAATGAATCCCAAAGGCCTTAATTAACCGCAGAAAGAACTTTGTGATGGGAAGGCGAAAGTTCCCACGGTCAAAATAGTCGGCATATAGAGCCATCTTCCCAGGAGGTGGAAAGCTGGCTATAGAGCCGGCAGAAGGGAACTCCGGTCCCCATTCCGGTGGAATGCCATAAGTCGTAATAAGTTTCTGGTATTCCTCTCGGCCCCAGTGGACTTCTATCTCGTCAATCTCAGATTGAGCAGTTGCCATTACAAACACTTGGTAAAATATCAGAATATCTCAAGAAAGATTAAGTGACAGATCAAAGGTTTTCAGAGAAAGAATGCAAGTTAATATCAAAGATCCAAAGGTGATAAACTTCAAAAAGAAGTTAACTCCCTCTATTTATACCCACCTCAATTAATGCGATGGGATGCGAACAGTGGAGAGAGAAAAAACCATCCAGTAAATGATCGCCACGTCACGCGGGAAATTCGAAAAAGGGAAAAAGTTGTACAATCGGGTACAGTAACAGCCGTCAAAAACGTCATGTCACCTGCACACGCGCCTGCGAGTGGTCAACTTGTCCTTTTTCATGATTATCCACAGCAACAAAAGATATTTCTTACCAACTTGTAATAGTCGAAAATCCCCAAATCCACGTTAAGTCCAGAATTTCACCCGCATAAAATACTTCACACGGAAGAAACACTAGACTGGGGGACTTATAGAGGTAGGGTACTAAAAGACCCAAATACCTTTAAGTAACACACGCGGGTCAACCAAAAACATGTCACAAGTCACCCGCGGGACATATGAACCATCCGCATAAATCATCTGAGGAAGAAACACCCTCGTGGAACATGCGGAAGCATCCTGGCACCCTCAAGAGTCATCCGCAAGAAGGAATATCCTTCTGCGTAAATAACCATGAGGTAATCTATGACAAACTGAAAATTTTTCTTACTTTTTCAGACACTCATCACGACTTGAGTCAAATTTTCAGGACGAAAATTCTTTAACATGGGAATGATGTGACAATCGTCAATTTCAGGTTAACTCCGTTAACTCAACTCCGTCATTTCAAACTTAAGATCATTGAATCTATAACGCACACCTCATTACATTTAAACTAGGGTTTAAATGACGCTTAACACTTACTACATGTGTAGTCTTTCGGGAATTGCACCGAAACGCAAACGAGTTGACGCAAACAATTGAGGAATAAACGAAAAACGTCAAAACAATAATTATGTGATAATTATGTGTTAGACTTATGTGTTATGTGATAACATTGTTATAAACGTTAACTCAATGTGCTAGAACTAGTTAATTAAGCTATAAAGATAACATTTGAAAGTGGAGGGACCTAGATGTAACATGATTATTATTAATAATATTATAAAACCCTAACTCCCCTCACTCTTTCCCTCACATAAGTCGACGGCCAGCCCCCCCCCCCCCTGCTCTCCTTGCGATCGGCACACACACACACACATATCACTTGGTTTTGATCTTGGTCTTTCACAATTGAAGCATCCTACATCCGTTTCTAGCCATCTTCTACCTTCCTCTTGCTTGTATTGGTGTTTTTGAAGAACGCTAGAGAGAGTTTTCTGTGATGCGCATCACTTGGTGATTTAATTTGGGAATTTCTTCGCAAACAGTGAGTTTCACTTACCCCTTTAAACTGTTTTAAACGCTTTTCACTTGGGGGAGATAACATACTCCGATAAACGCATTTAAGATTTTGTTAGTAAATTATATATCACTTGTAAAGGCTAAGTGGCAAACGAAACATTTGAAGTCCTACACATCGAACCGGTTAATATTTGGAATAGCGAGTCACTGTTGAGTAGTACTACTGGGTTTGACAAACCCCACCCAACGCTAAACTCGACTGGAGGTCGAGCGGGTGTAATTTTGGCTAACACGTACCATGGTCTGGATGACCTGGTGACAAGGCACTTGATAAACAGTCAGCTTCGGTGTCGAACACTTAGTAATACTTGTTGTATAGGCTAGCTACCTATCGATATATAATTGATTTAACACTATCTGGAAACGCAAAACGCCGAACGCTAAACGCAAAAAGCTGAACGAAAAACGCTAAACGCAAAACGCTGAACGCAAATGCTAAACGCTTTACTTTATATAAACTTGTGAACTCACCAACCTTGTGTTGACACTTTTAGTATGTTATTCTCAGGTAGCCGAGGCGGGCGCACGGTATAGGATCATGCATTGCTTGAAAACGCTTTTGTTATGCAAACTAATTTAAAACTGTTATCATTGGGTTTAAGTCGTCCTGCGTGACGCAACATTTTGTTTTATGGTTTTTACGCTTCCGCATTTAAATACTCGTAAACGTTTTCATGGTTTTGAAACTTTGTTATATGGTTGATTATAACTAATGAATCCGATCCTGTTAGTTCACACCCTCTGACGGTAAAACTCCGTTGGTGGAATTTGAGGGTGTGACATAATCCCCCGGGACAGCTGTCAATAACCAATTACCTTCTAGAAGATTTGCCAAGATGTTTTCTTGGGCATTACGTGATCCTTTCGGCCAATCAGCCAGTGACATCTGGCAAGGTCGTTATAACCGTGCACATGGCCAATATTGCTCCGTTAACCAATGATAAAGAGACACATGTCCAGGTTGTTATACATGCACATGCAACGTATAGCCTGAACCTATCATATAAGGCACGTGTCCAGACGGTTATGAGAGCATCTTCTAAAGAGACAGCTGGCCCAATCACTTCCCCACACCCTTCGGCTATAAATACCCTCTCAATCATCATGAGGTATTCATCCACTCCCACTGTACTCTCTCAATTTACTTAAGTACTTTGCTCTCATCAGAACGGTACTTATTCTCACGCCGGAGGGTGGTTACGGGAAGACCCCCCACCTTGTCCTTCCCGTAACGAGCTCACGGTGTCTGTTTTGCAGGTTCACGTCACTGGACTTTGGGCAATTGGGTTCATATCGTATTGACAGTTAACCGTATCCTACCGTGTTGATTCATTGGATCTACGACCCATTAGTGGGGAGTAGATCCGTAATTCTTCAAAAATAGTTTCATTATTATGTTGTATCAGGCTTCTTTCTCTCCATGCATGTGTAGTAAAATAGTCCACTTTAAAGAATTATTCACTCATAACTCATTGATGTATTGATCCAACAAAAACAGCCTGAGATGAAAGCTCAAAGTTTGTCTTAGGACATAATCACCACACTTCCTCAAGTCATAATAGAAAGCATCCTATGTTTGTTACCAATTGAAGAGGCCGCGAGGACAAGTATTCTCTCAACGGAATGAAGATATATACAAATGAACCACGGTTCCTAAACTCGTATTTCACAATATACATGTCAAAAACAATAAGCCTGTCTGATTTAGAGCAAACTTCTCACATAGCTAACATGGTCAAGAGGCGTAATATTCCGGTAATATTTATCCAAATTAATATAATACATTGTATATGATTTAAAAAATAAATAAATTAATCCTTGGTTGTTTTGATTAACCTCTGGTTGAAGTTGTTAGTTCAAGATTCGGTTCCACAAGTGCTTCCAACTTCACACATCCACCTCAAATACGTTTGTATGGGAGAAATGAGTTTTGGTGGCGGCTTAGGATTGCCTCTTCTTGGTGTGTTGATCAGATGGTCCTTGCACATAGGCGGGTGCATGTTGAATAAGCCCAAGGTCGGCCCAAGCATAGGGCAAGCCGAACAACCGACCGAGTCCCGTAATTTTCGAGGGACAATTTTTTATACATATTTTTAGTTTTATTATAAAATAGGTATGAATAATCTTAATAATCTTATTATATATTGGTCCCATAACTTTTTAATTTATAATCCATTTAAACTATTGGCCTCAAACTAAATTTAAATTAAAAATAATAATATAAACTAAAATTATTACTATTTTCTTTTGCTATATGTATTGTTATATCGTTGATGTCGTTTAAAAAAATTAGCTTATATTTAACTTTGCTTGTTAAGAGTTACGACCTTTTTATTTCAGCTCGATTAATATAATTAAATTCTCGAAGATGACTCTAGTTTAACCCTACTCTATTGTAAAATATGGTTTTTTTCTTTATATTAAAAAGGATAGAACCCCCAAGTGTTTTTTAATGATGGCCCACCAATAAAAATTTTTTGACTAATACGTTGATGAATTTACCCCTAACTTTTTTTTGAACGACTAAGTTATTACATTTTAGAAGGCTTGAACCTATGACCTCTTATTTCACACCTTATCACTCCACCAAAATAAGAATGACTAATCTGCCCCTTACTTAAATGGATCATGATAACCCAACTGAAAATAGACCAAACGTCGAAGGCCATTTATTTATTTCTCTTAAATGAATCGGGTGCTTAAGAAAATCTATTACATTATGTTTTTATTAAAGCACTGTTATCATATCCCCAAAAAGTATGTAGGTGATGTTTGCAAATTATATGGTGAAGTTATGAGTGACTATGAATGTAAATTATAGGGTGAAGAGAGAAAATGTATGATTTGTAAATTCGAGTAAACAAAGTTTGCCTATATATATTTTTAATATTTGTTGATTTGATTGTGAGTAGATGATAGAGAAAACTGTAATGATAAATGTATAAAAAAATATTATTTAATTGTGTAATAGAGAGAAATTTAGTGTTTTTTTTGTGTAATTATAGATATGAGGATGAGAGATAGGTTAACAATGCTCTATCTTTTATCTGAACATATACAAGGTGGGTAATAAAAACTAATGTTTTCATAACCGGATAGGATAATGAACCGGTGACATTACTGGTTTATTGGTCGGACCGGTTAGACCGGTCGAACCGGATTTAATAACCGGATTATATATATATTTTGTAATTATGCATTATGCTAAAAAGTAGTCAAGTATAATATAACTTCTTAATTTTCAAACTGTTATGCCATTAATATATTATAATATATGATATATAGGTTATACATTATTCTATAATCTGTGAATATCCTACTATAATATTAAAACAAATGAGATTGTCTCTAAATGCCCCTTCTCTATTGGTCAATTACTTTTGTTTTCAAATATATCTTACACTTCTCTAATTTTCTTAAATATTAAATAAATCAAAAAGAAATTAAATTACTAATAATTAATGTAAGCATTTAACTTTAAGTTTCAAAACCAGCTTTCCAATATTCAATTGTTACAACTTCAATACCCGGTTTCCTTGATATTCAATTCCTTTTAACCTAATCATCCAAATCTCTCTTTCAGTCGACCATTATTTTACATCAATCCTATGATGATTTCATTAGATCCTGCAAATATAATCGACACCGGAGTTTGGCTAAACATGCATGATCGACGATAAGATCGGTAGTTAGGACTTAGGAGAGTAAATCAAGTTGGTTTTAATGTTTACATGTCTTATGATTTGATCATTTTGATTATATTTTAAATAATACATATTGAAGATACCAAACATGACAATTTATTAATTATGCATCTATTTGTGTTCAATAGTTATTATATGTTATATAAACATTAAGATTAACAAATACTATAATACCAACATTAAAGTTGTTATTTTAAATTTCGGTTATTTGTATCTGCGTATAACAAATAGACCTAAGTTTGAATAGTTTTTAAAAATTTAGAAACTCACTTGGCTTTGTATATTTGGAAATAACTAAATATTACTTATTAAATTAGATCTTTTATTATATATACAGTAACTGACTAAATTTTGGTTTGACATTTCTTATTTTATGTATAAAATTCAAAATAGACAGTTATTTTTAAAACTGTCTATTTTATGCCTTTAATCTCCCAACCTTTCCCTTTTTTTTACATATGATGTTAATACAATTACAGTTGCTTGATATTGCAATTAAAAACATTTAAATACATTCTATTTTTGTTTATGTGTTCTAAAATACTCATCTATCACATGTCTCACTATCGATTAATTGTATATATTTGGGTCTAAGACTCACATCTTCCACATCGTATCAAGGTAAGTTTTCAGTATCGTTTCATTAATATATAAAATTTTAAAAAAAGGAATGGACTGTAACGAACTCTACTGAACGTTGGATTTGAATCACAAGCAAACGATGTTAAGCATATGTGTATTCATGCGTAACATATATGGTGTGACATTCGTCAAAATTCGGGTCTCGATTTATATTCGTTTTGTAAACTTTTATTATGTAAACCCGACTTAACATTTTTTTAGAACCTTATTTAATTATTATATAATATTATTATAGACCTCGATCATCAATAAACCAATGTTTGTCATATTATAGTGACGCTAAGAAAAACATAAGGAGTTCAAAATGATTTTCGTAAAGTCGTTATAAGTTTTACAAACCTTTAAACTCATATTAAACTTTGATCAAAACCTAAAGGGGGTGTTTTGAAAAAATACATTATATATATAAACCAAAAAAAAAAACCTAACCCTAACATATTAACCCACCCGCCCCCTTCTTCTTCCTCCAGCGGCCGGCGACCTCCGGCGAGCCCAACGCATCCCCATCTCCTCCGTAACTCCGACACCACACCCTCTTTCCCTCTCTCTGTTCCTCCGGCAGCTGGAGCGGCGGTCCGGCGAGCCCAGACGCACCACCACCGACCTTTTTTCCTCCATCTGGTTTCCAGCAACTCCCTCACCTTCAGTCGCTTCCTTCCTTTCCCTGATCGTTTTTCCGGTGTGCTCCGTCTCTCTCTCTCTCTCACCATCTCTCTCTCTCTCTCTTTCTCTTTCTCTCTCTCTCTCTCTCTCTGGCGGCAGCTCGTCTCCGGCGGCCCCTTTCCTCACCTCCGACTTCGAATCAGGTATTGATAGTTAGTGTGTGTTTAAGCTTGAGGTCACGGGTTCGATTCCCTCCTTAACCAACTTTGGTTTGTTTTGTTAACAAATTTCTCAAGTTAATATTAATATCTTTATTAACATTATATTTATTATCTAGATTTTATAATTATTATTATTATTATTTACAAGATAGTTTTTATTATTATTATTATTGTTATTATTATCATTAACAAAACAATTATTATTATCATTATTTTCATATTTAATAGATTATTATTATTATGATTATTGTTATGATTATTAAGTAATATTACCAAATTCTAATATTGTTGATGTTATCCACTTGTTTATTGAATCGAAACCCATGTCGAGCCTAGTTGTCATTTAACGTCGTCGTCACTCGAGTTATATTTTTATCACTAATACTACTATTATTAAAATGTTATAAGTATTATTAATATGACACATATGATTATTATAATAATAATTATTACTATTATTATTAAAATTCATAAATCTATTAATAATGTATTTAACAATAAAAGTAATTATTGTTATATTTATTATTACTACTACTATTATTAGTTTTAACAACAATTCTCAATTGGTAGTATTATTATGTATTATTATTATCATTATCTTATATATATCTATATATATATATATATATAACACGTTTTAAAATTATTATTATCATTACTATCTTTATCATTAATAACATCATTACAAGCTTTATTATCTATTCATTTTTTTATAAAACCGAACCCTTGATTTAAACCCGTCTTGTTTCTATTTAATAGTGGGTTAGTTATTTAAAAGCCTAATAAAAAAATATTATTGTATTTTAAATTATCAATTAAGTACGAGTCCCTAATCGTTAACAAATTAACTGGTAACCCGATTAACGATCGAACCTCCTCGTTCAGTGTTTCTAATGTAGTTTCAACTAAAGTTCAAGTCCATTAATATATTATTTATTCTTTTTCAATTAGCTTTCAAGTCGGATTTGTTCGTTTCGTTCACAAGCTTTCTATATGTCGATCATTTATTAGTTCTCAATTTATCAATCGAGGTGAGTAATTTCATACCCCGTTTTCCATCTTCGTTTTGGGGTGACATTTCATACTTATCAAACTAAATGCTTTAGTTACTTGAATCTTAAACCCACAAATGTGATTGTATACTTTACTTAAATAATTGCTCGATTTGGTGTTCTGTGCTTATATGCCTATGTGTTTATCGCTTGCACGGTGTCGTTAATGTAATGCAATTAACGATAACTACAATATCTTAGACTACTTGGCAACCCCTTGTAGCTAGGTGGCGCTAATGTGTTTAACGATTGTCTATTTATCCAGATCTAGTGCTTTTATATAATGTTTTGTATACAAGCTTTGTGGCATTTCTTTATCTTATACTAATATACTCAAACTTATGAATTGCTCACCAACCTTTGTGTTGACAAACTTTATTTTATGAAATGTTACAGGTTTGACTTTTGTTGACTCGAGGACTTGACGAAAACGTTACTAAGACTATTAGGGTATTAGTAAGACGAACAATATGATTGCTACTTGTTTTCAAATTTGTTTATATGAATGAGATGTGTTGTTTATTGATTTATGAAGTAAAATGAGTTGATTAAATATTGTCACTTTAAATAGTGTCTTGTGTATTTGTCCAATCACGTTGCACCCCGGCATGTTCCGCCGCCTTTGGTCTGAGTGTGACATATGGCAAAATAATCGGTCAGGTTTTCCTTTCATATTTTATTTTGTTTTTTTTCCTTCTGGTTTTAGAATGAGAGGTCAAGGATATATCAGTCATAGCACGTGCCAAGTTGAAGACGATATTTGCCTAAAGAAAGGTAAAATATGGCATTATCTACACCATATTCGACTTTTTGTTTAGACCGGTTCAGGATACGTTGATTTTAAAGTTCAATATGTCATTCAACGGGTTTTTCTTTCATATTTTATTTTGTTTTTTTACTGGTATTAGATAGGAGAGGACAAGGATATATCTGTAACACCCCGGCTTTAAGCGGAATATGCCCGGGTGCAACGTACAGATCACTCATAAGCTCGTAACACTATAAAAAGTGACAATATATTTATTTCATAATTTCACAACTACACAAATAGTTTGATAATGAGACAAAAAGAATATCACATCAAAATGAAGCAAATATTATTCATTGAAATAATCCTATGGTATAACTAATTTTCTTTTCCTGTCACTTCATCGTATCAACCTGCAGCACATTTAAAATAATATATTTTGTCAACAACACATGTTGGTGAGTTTTCATAAGCTTTTGCGTATATAAATATATATTAAATATGTGATTCAACAATCGTCATGCAATAAACATTCAAACATAATGTAAATGAAAACAAATAGGGTCGTCCTCTCGTTCATTCAGCCGAAGCCGTAAAAGTCGGGGAAATGAGAACCACCTTACGTAAACAACCGAAGTCGTAACGTTAGACGGTGCAGGTACGTCCCGTCGGACCCTCCCACTATGTATATGCGTTTGCGTTTGCGTAACTTCCATCATAAAAACAATAAACATGTTGCAAGCAAGTTCACGTATAATCATAAACAATACGCAAGAATAATATTAACATGTACGATAAATGTGATTCGTTTTGTAAATAAGCGCATAACTAACGAAATAAAAACTTGTGACATGCTACACCCCAAAAATATTAAAAGAGTTAAAAAGGGGTTATGAAAAACTCACTCGTTAAGTAAGGGAGTCGAGAGCGAAAAATGCCTTTAAACGAGTGAACCGACAAAGTTCGGTTCAACGAATGACCCTTGATAAATAAATAGCTAGGCTTAAAAATAAGTTGCGTAAAGAAAATAATTTGGCGAGGACGTTCGGTTTATGGCAAAGCAATTTATAAGAAATATATATATATATATATATATATATACTAGGTTTATAAAAAAAAGCTTTTGATTATTTGATTTGTTAAGTTAATTTATTTTAGTCTTACAAAAACAAAAGGGTTATAATAAATATTAATTAATTTAGATGAGTCAGGTTTGTTCCAACCGAACAATTAATTAAGAAAACTAGTTTAACGAGTGGTTCGTTTTTTGGTCGGACACGAACCCGGTTATTGAGTCGGGTTTGTGAGTAACATAATTTGAAAAATATGAAGTAGTATGTTAAAAAAAATGTTTGTTTTTGATTAATAGTTTGTAAAAATAAAACTTGACTTTTAAACATAAAATTCATAAACCGAACATAAGCAAACCAATTACGCAGGATGATATGCCTACATGAATGTCGTTTGGGTTGTCATCATGGAAACAATCGTTATGCGTAATGACAAGAAATAAATATTACCCGGGATTGTATCACAAAATTAGAAGAAAATAATAATTCTTGAGCAATTGTCCTTTGAAAGTCAAACTTAAGACTTGAGAGAAATTGACAAGCATGAATAATTTTGAGTGTAAATTAGTTGTGCAAGGAATATAGAGAATGAGTGAGCTTTATATAGGCTCAAAATCGTTAATAACAAGGTCAAGTGAGTTAATTTGATAGCTGGTCAAGAGGCTAGTCATAAGGCTTGGAATCATGGATTTTAACTAATTGAATGTTTAAACCCATTAAATGTCTTTGACTCAATTGATTAAAGAAAGATAATATAATACTTAGAATTAAGTTTGTAACATCAAAAATAATAAAACAACATTATAAACCTAAACAACATCATGAACATAAATACAAAAACAATTCACCATTTTATTAATAAATGAAGTTCCGAAAGATGTCGAAATTTTAAAATGGGTCGGGTTTTTGGCTTTCAAAAATGACGAATGTCACAATATCAGTCACGATACGAGTCAAGTTGAAGATGATATTTGCCAAGAGGAAGGTAAAATATGACATTCTCTACATCATAATCTATTTTTTGTTGGTTCATAATATTAATACTCTGATTTTATCATTTTAACAATAAATATTTAATTCAACGGGTTTTTCTTTCGTATCTTATTTTGTTTTGTTTTCTGGTTTTGGATAGGAGAGGACAAGGATATATGAGTCATGGCATATTGGCATGCGTCAATTTGAAGAAGATATTAGGCAAGAAGAATGTAAAATATGACATTCTCTACACCATAATCTACTTTGTGTTAGACGGGTTCATGATATTACGAATATAAATATTTAAGATATTTAAAGTATATAAAATAAATAAGCTAATCTTCTAATCTAGAAAGAGAAGAAATTAATGGCAAAGAAAATATATATGTGTGTTGAAAGTAGAATGGTCAAAGAATTATGGGCATGTTGTCCATAGGGGCGGGCCTGTTGACCCTCAAAAGTTCGGTGTTGAATTGGCCCGTATGGAAGTTCGAACCTTTATCGTTACTTTTGGTAACTCTAGAAATTTGGTCGGTTTGGATCTTTCACTTCAATAATATGGTAGGTTTAGTTAATGGAACGTTTAGATTTAAAACATAATTTGTTAGAGATAAAAGGTTTTTATCTATTTCATAATAAAGTCGATAGGGATGTTTGATCTTTGAGAGGTAGTAATTGATATGGTTGTTTTTATAACTAAAAAATTATAACCTGATTAATTTTTTTTTAATCTTTGCATATTTTGTTCAAAATGTTAATGCAGGGGTTGATAGGTTGTTTTAATACAGTTACGATCCAAAATAGGTTGAGTAACTATCCAAATACAGGTACATTTTGGCACGGGTTGGATTGACCTACAATGGTTTTTGTTCAACACTTAATAAAACTTTTTATGCACTTAGCGTAATTTATGTTCACATAAGTTGAAGGATATAATATCGATTTCACATAGATACATCGGTTTAGTTTGGACAACCAAGAAGTACAAAAGGTGAATTGAATTATGGGCCTAGAAGATAAAGCTTAGAGTTAAAATTAAATTGTTGGTTTATGTATTCAGTGTTATGTGCCGATTTGAATTAATAATAAAAGAGTTGAAGTATATTATTTTATATCCTCGTGTTTTGATGTATGTTTGGTTTAATTCAATTTGTTATTCGGATAGAAATCATATCATTAATTTATATATTTTTTTACCTTTTTGTTGGGTTAATAAAATTAATAAGAAAAGACTAGAATCTTCTCAACCTCCTCAATGATACCTAACTATGGAAATTGAGCAAATTCAGGCACTTCAAGCAAAGTTTTCACTATCCCGAGCAAATTATATTATGTAAGTAAGGTTATCTTCTTGAAGTTTTCTAAGTGTCAAGTTTCGAGCAAGCTACACTTCATCAAGCAAGGTTGGTATTCTATCGAGTACAATTTTCACACAAGCAAACACTTGATTGTCTGAGCATAAAGCAAGTTTACAAGCAAGCTTGGTGGGTCGAGCAAAGATAAAATAAATGAGGATCTCAAGTTTTCCTGTGAGAAGTAAGTGGATTTATTCTAAGTATTTCTCCAAGCAAAGTTCAATCTCGAGCAAGTTATAGTACCAAAGTATACTTTGCTTGCTCCAATAACCCTTAGTAAAGATTGAAGAGATCAAGAAGAACAAGTTAAACTGAAGACAGTTTCACGTTATAGTTTGTTTTGCAATTACTGATGTAACACAAAGTATACACCTTTTAGCATCAAATTAACCTCTTATTTTGGTAAAACTCCATGCAGATTTGTTGTATTCGGTACTTATTTGAGTTATTTATAAATTTGCAGGTCTGGCCCCCCCCCCCCGACGAAGAAATGATGAAAAGATGGCGTTTTTCGGACAAAAATCAAGAATCTGCCAAAAGTGCATGACCATGCTAAGAAAGCGCATGACCATGCAGAGCAGGTGCATGACCATGCTAAGGAAGTGTATGGCCATGCTGAGCAACGGCACCATCATGCACTTTATGGGTATGATGGTGCACCTTTATCGGAACCCGTGCACATCTGATACCGTGCCAAAGTGCATGACCATGCTAGGAAAGTGCATGACCATGCTGTGAAACTGCACCATCATGCACCTTATGTGCATGATGGTGCACCTTTATTGGAACCAGTACACGTCTGATATCGTGCCAAACGTGAAACTGCACCATCATGCACTTTTTGTGCAGCACCGTGCACTCCCGAGGGCACGAGCCCGTGCACTCCGAGGGAACGAGCCCTTGCACTATCCAATGCCGAGGACAAGACACATCAACTTTGAAAGTGCACTAGCTAGTGCCGGAAATGCACGACCATGCACTTTTTGTGCATGACCGTGCACTTTTTTGGAACCTGCAACTCTGAGCCACCGAAAGTGAAAGTTTGACTTAACCAAAATAGTGCACGACCATGCACTTTTTGTGCATGACCATGCACTTTGTCCAGAAGCTTATAAACACTTATTTTCACTTCATTTTGGTGTGTGGAGTCTTGGGGATTCTCTCTCAACCAAGTGCAACATTTTTAGGGGATTCTTGGAGGCTTCCACCAACACAAGATTCATCATTCCATCCTTCAATCCTTTCTTGATCTTAGTTTTCATTCCTTTGTTCTTGAACATGTTTTGTAAGCTTATTTATAGTTTGATTGTTGTTGTAATAAGCCTTATGGGCTAATTACTTTGCTATCTAGACAATGTTGAAGCTCTTGCTAATGTGATATATTATCTATGCATGATTTTGGTAAAGTGGTGTTCTTTTAAGAATATAGTTAAGTTTATAAGTTGATATTGATGGTGTTCATGCTTGTTATAGTTACTTAACCTTGTTAGTTTTGCAAATGTTTAGGCATTCATGTTGGAAAACTATGTTCTAGATGTTTGTTTTTAAACTTTGAATGTTCATGAAATCTTTGTTTACATTACTAAGTTAGGAATGACTAGTAAAAATTAACTTGGTTATATAATTATTGATGAGTATGAAACCCTACACTTAATATTGGAAAATTGATGAGTGTTGTTATGATTCTTGACTTGGTGATGACTTGCTAGTTAAAGTTTCATAAGTTTATATTAATTTCATGAATTTGGCTACTTTAGTGTAATCTTAGGTGGTTAGAATGTTGTTCATGCTAGTTTTCCTTTGATTATGAGACTTTGTTGTTTTGACAAACAAGTTAGTCTATGTTTATCTCTTGATTGAAAACCCATCATGATGATTATTTGCTAGTATTAGGTTGCTTTATTGAAATCTAGTATTTATGTTTAGATTCATGATGTTTAGCCATATCATTGTTATTTTGTCATGTTAGTAGAGTGGATTCTTGTCTAGGTAGTTTGTTGGATTGATTTTTTTTTCTTGTATTTTTACTTGCTTTGTTTTCATTGTATGCTAGTTTAATTAGTTAAACATCTAAATCAAGATTTATTTGTTTGGTTGGTCATTTACAAAGATTTAGTACTAGAAAGTTGTCGTGTCCATGGATTGATACTTGGTTCTTACCAACACTTTATTACAAACGATAGGTACACTTGCCTTTCGTGTGTGGTTTCGTTGTAGGTGAAAACCTATTTTAAAACCCGATTTGTGTGGAACTTTTAATTAAATTTATATATATATATTCACACACGTCAAGTTTTTGGCGCCGTTGTTGGGGATACGGTGACTTTTCGAGAACGATCCAAGTATTCGATTTTACCTTGTTTATATTTTCGATCTATTTTATTTTACTTCATTTCGTTTTTATTCATCTTATTTTTATTTCAAATTTTAGTGTCTTTTACTTGTTTAGTTACTTTTTTTTTATTTCCATAGCCACTTTGTGTATATGCGTTATTTTTTTTTATTTTTATATCTTTTTCTTTATTCATTATTTACTTTATTTTTCTTCATATATATTTGGTGCCCGTGATCCTTTTTGTTTGAGTGTTCCTCGCAGTGATACCTATGGAGCAGCACTACTATGGAGATTATTGTGAAGGATACAATTATGATGACGGGAATTATCACATGGAGGTTTGGTGCGAGATATGTGAGGAACCCCATCACACACATGATTGTTATTATTCACCTGGGTGTCCCACCGATTTTAATGAAGAACCTTACCCTTATTCACAACCATTTGAGGCCCCCAACGTACCATCTTCCCAACTCGATCTTAGCACGGGATTTCTAGAGTATTGGGCACAAAGAATGAAATGTTGGGACGCGATGCTCGAAAAATGCATGCAAGATATTGGGATACCGCTACCGATACTCGATACTCGTGAATCCGAGGAAAAAATCCGTAGATTAGAGGCCCAAAGTATTGTTATTAATGAACTTTGTGCTAACCATCGACGGGAGAGTTTGCCTTGCTACACAAATGACAATATCTATTGGGATGATGAGGATGAAATTAAAGCACCACAACCCTCATCCATTGTTGTGTTGGAGCACACTCAAGAACCGAAGACCATAATGGACAAAGTGAAATTCTCAAGCCCACAAAGTACCGCAAAAGTCCCACCTCCGGTTCGTATTATTCCATCATGGGAAGATGAGTTTGGGGATGAATTGTCAGGTATACCGCTCATGGAAGTGAATGAAGAAGAGTTCGACCCGGTTGGTGATCTTAATGAATTGGAAGCATTATTATTTGGAAAACCAACCGTGGAAGTCAACAAAGAACCGCACCAAGAAGAAAATTTGCAAGTGAGTGGGTTCACCAACAAACCAATGACTATGGTGACATCCGATTCACTACCTTGCAATAAAAAATGTCCGACCATGGATGAGCATGATGGTGGATCGCCACCCAAATCAAAACACCACGGGAGAGGGCATGGAGAAAGCCGGACCAACCACAGTTCAAGGCGTGTCAATGGTCATATGAACACATCACAAGTATAAAGAAATGCCGAGATCATCGCCTTCTTCACTACATAAATTGTATCAGGTTTGGTCCGGGTAAATTTAAGTGTTGGTAGCATGAGCCGTTTATTTATTTTTTCTAAAACACTTTTTATGTTTACCATCAATTTCTTACAAACCCATGGTAAACTCATCAAACTAAATGGGTCATATAACAATTTTCAATATCAAAGAGCCACCCGTTAATAAAGGGTTGTGAGTCTAGCTATCGACTATTGCGAAATGTAGCATGTTTAGGATTTTCATGTGTTTTGGTTATAGTTGTATGTAGGGTTGCACCGTTTTCCCTCGTTGGTGCAACCCATTTGTGTGTGTTTTTAAGTACTTTATTTTGTTGCAAACTATATATTGATGGTTTGGATTATGTTGGTTTTGGGATGACGTTTGTTGGATGATTTTAATATATATGATGGGTTTATAATGTGTTTGTTAGTATGTCAGTGGCATGTTTTGGTTTCTTTGGTTTTGGATGCTTTCACGCGTTTCCGGGTCTTTGGTTTTGGCAGATTTCTGGATTTCATGAGAGTTTTTCTGTTCTCGCTTTTGCACTTACTTTTATAGTTTTTTGTTGTACAACGCGGGCGTTGTACAATTCAAGTGTGGGGAGGGAATTTGAACTTTGTTTGTCTAAAATTAAATTTTTTTTTTGCAAGACTCCTAAATAAATTTTTGTAACAAATAATAACCGTTAAGCAATTTTTAATTCAAACTTTAATTGCATTGTCTTGAAGCACAAATCTTTAAGACATTCAAGCTGAAAATCTTTAAAAAGACATACCTTTAAACATGACAAACAAAAAGATTCACATTCTTACTTTGCAAAAATTACCCATTCCGCCCGTTTCCGTGAGTTAGCCTCGTCAGTTGTTTTTGCTCATGTTTTTGCTGGCAATTGAGTGAGCCGGGTGACTATTGCAAAGTAGAACTTGTTTTTGGCATGCATTT